>NC_051391.1:12616100-12626100 GCF_015228065.2 Penaeus monodon | reverse complement strand
TGTTTAGCATTTGTAGTCTCTATTTGAAATTTGGTGTCCTGAACAAACATTGACTGAAACTTCTTGTTAAGGATTTCACATTTCCTTTGAAGTATACACAATGTTGTCATCTTTGATGGCAATAATTTGAAGGCGAGCAGGTTCAAAGGTGTTCTTAGACCAGTTGTCTGAATATGCATTTATCAAATGGTTTCTTAGTTTAAAATTTTATATAAACATAATCATCAATTTATATCAGTGCACTCTCTTTCTTTATTGTTGTGCATTAACACGAACATACTAATGCTTATGTTACAGGTGGAAGTCTGAAAGTCTGTTAATTTAATTGTTTGCAATTGGAAGATTTTTCTCTATATTATTTCTCAGAAATGTCAGTTTATAGTTACTTATTTTACAGTTTCTTGTATCATTAATATAGGAGTTGAGAAAGTGAGTGAGATGGTGAATTTGAAGAAGAATGGATGTAGTTTAAGTTGAAATTCTCAGATATAATATTAGAAGTGTGATTATGGGATAATCTTTTATGCTAATCAGCTTATTTATACAGAGATGGCCCAGTACTGATCATAGCACCTCATTTATACATTTATTGTGCTCGGATATTTCATATATAAAATGAGTCGTGTAGGCCTCAGAGCATTTAAATCATAATAATAATTTGATCTTTTCTACTACTTCCCCTCTTCCTCTTCATTCATGTCAAATACAAAGGTTAATGAATACTACAAATAATATATACATATTTTTTTTTAATAAATACTTCAGTTCCTTTACAAAAATTGTAATGCATATTTTTTCAATCATCAGACTACATCATCGAGCCTGTACTAGAACCTTCTCGAAAATATTGAGATGTAGGTCTCAATAACCTATTCATAATTGAAGGATAACAATGTAAATTATACAGTTGACTTACGAGGACAGCAAACACAGTCCGACTTTTGCAATAGTATGTTTCAGGAAATGGACATAGGAAAAACAGGAGAGAATTAATGATAATGATGATAATTATGGTACATGAATTGGTACTAGTCTTCAACAAACAGATGGAACAACCGGTATTTCAGGTGAATTTATAAGATCATAAACTATTTTGCCGTGTGTGTGTGTGTGTGTGTGTGTGTGTGTGTGTGTGTGTGTGTGTGTGTGTGTGTGTGTGTGTGTGTGTGTGTGTGTGTGTGTGTGTGTGTGTGTGTGTGAGAGAGAGAGAGAGAGAGAGAGAGAGAGAGAGAGAGAGGAGAGAGAGAGAGAGAGAGAGAGGGGGGGGGGGAAGCATGTGTGAGCACATTGGTATGCATATTGTGCATGTGCATGTACATGAGTGAGTAAGTGTGAGTGTGTGGAATATAATTTTTTTTTTTTTTTTCTTGTAAAAAAATAAAAATTCATGATGTTGTTTTACAATATTTCACCTTATTACTCTTCTCTTTATGAAGGCAGAACGAGATGTGAATTGAAATACAAGAGAAAATGTTACACTGACACTCACCACACTACCTTTGTGATGAAAGTTTGTGTAAGGGTTAAGGAATGCAACAAGTAGGAACTTGTCAATATCTGAAATGAATATACAGTGCACTAATGAGAGAAAAAAAGGAATATTCCTAAAGCAAGAATACTTTTCAAACCATTGTGTTTGTTTTACTATTTTTGCTATAATATAAACAAGACTACACTGGATTAACTAATAAAACAAAACATAGTGCCTTAAAATGAACCCAAAATATCATTCTCATTTCAACATATCAGTAATGTCTTATCAATTTCATAGCACAAAAAAATTGTAGTAATAAATAAAATGAAAAATCTGGAATGTTTCCAATACAATATTATACAATAATTCCTATGAATATTTCAGGTTTAATATTTTACTATTTCCAGCATTTAGTTGCCATAACTGTCATAAAACTTACAGGTTTTACTTGAAAGACATTTGTAAATATTGGTTATTTCAAATTTATGCATAGATTGGAAGAAATATTGAAAGAAAAAAAAGAGAAAATGTAACTAGAGGAAAATCACAATAAACATAATCAAACAAAATAAGAACAATTTGGGATTAATAATAAATATAGAATCCTTTGGTTTATGTAATATTTTCCCCATCCCCTAAATGACAGGTAACACTCCAAATCAACAGCATAAGGGGAGGGTGGATACCATATTTCCTAGTCTTATTTTCTGAAGCAAATGGGTGATATAGCTATGGTACATTCTTCTCATATTCCCCATCCCTGATAAGAATGATAATAATTACCATTACTGTAATAATTACTATCATTGTTGATCATGATAACAATTATGTTTTGCCTACTCTCAACTGCTAGCAGTTGGCACATCAACATTCTTCTCATTTCTTATCAGCAACAAGCCTGTATGCATTCTGAAGCAAATATATGCCTTTTTTCAGCTGTTTCCACCTATTTGTGTATATTCTGCCTGATCCCCCCCCCCCTTTTTCTTCTGGTTCTAAAAATATTTTGAGCACCATACATATGCTGTTGAGTTTGCATACTGCCTGCCATTTAAGGGTTTATGGAAAGTTCTTGTCCATTTTGTAAAATACACCATTGTAATAAAAAAAAGGCAAGAATGAATAATTCCACATGGTAAACTGAATTACTTGACCTTCTGATAATACAAAACAAAAAGAAAATACAAAGAAGGGAAAGAAAGTGGTAAAAAAATAAAGGATGATGATAATACTAAAAGATGGTGACAGAGATGGAGAAAAAGATCATTTAAATTATAGGAAACAGGTTCCAAATTTTAGGATACATAACATGTTCATGAGGTTCATGTATAAAAGTACACATAATACAACACAAACTAATGAATTTAGTACAGTGCATAATATTCTGAACTTGTAATTACTGCAGCAAAATGTACCACATTAGTTTTATTTTGTTTATCATTAATTTGAACAGGAACCAGAATGACATTGTTTTGTTCATATTTACTTACTGAAAATCCTGAGATTGTGTTGATGGGAATAACGCTGTCCTCGAATAAAGCACCATAACAATACAATACCACTTAATATAGAACGATAACTAGCAAATAAAAGAATATCACAGACTATGAATCCAGGTGTAATTGTGAGACCCTGGATGTGCAAAATAAAAATATATATAATATATATATATATATATAAAAGTTGGTTATTGGAAAAAAGGTAATTTGATACTGTTTATTCCTTTTTGACTTATGTATGTGGATAAGGAAGATGGAGAGGAGAGAGAGAGAGAGAGAGAGGAAAGGAGAGGTTTCACAATACATGAAGCTCAGTGCACTTCTTGGAGTGGAATTTCACAGCAATGACTCATATGAAGTGGTTCCTTTCAGTCTGATAAAAAGAGGCACATCCAGGCAGAAGAAATGATACAGCACCAACACAGTGCTACAGAATATAGAATAACAGGATTGGATGTAACTCCAACACTCCTCAGTCCTAAGGGAGGAGGAGGAAATAGAAAAGAAAGAAATATAATCGAGTGCCTAAGTAAATAGCATTCTTGTCCTTTTCTTTTGGGATCAGAATGATTTTTTTTTTCTCTTTCTTTTTTAATTTTTAAAAGTTTCACTTAACTGATTGAGAGCCATTTTGCAATAGCACTGGTCTTTACCAATTATTTCCAAATACACTGTACCATCTTCCAATAACCACAAGAGCCAACCAAGTCTATGCAGCATTTAAGGTTTGGCTTACAAAAACATTTGGGGGTATCATCTGAAGCATCAGACTATTACAAAGATTTGCTGATAGATAAGCTGTACCATCAGATGCCTAACAGCCAACCTAATGTTTTCAAGACTGATATTATTGCACTGTAATGTATACACATATTACCTTCAAATACAAATGACCCTATATGGAAAACTATTGCAAGAGAGCACCAAGGCTGCAGAAGCACTGACTTCATGTGACAAAAACAAAACAAAAAATCTATCTGCAAAACTGCTTCCACAGATTGGGAATCACAGATATTACAACAGTATTCCAAAGGAGTGTCTTTTTTTCTTTTTTTTTGTCCTTTCTTTTTTTTTTTTTACAATGGAAAAATAGTTGGAATAACTTATGAAAAAAAATATATTCTGAAGCATTTACAAGCATGAGTTATTGATCAAGAATCAATGCTCACACAATGCCTGCAAAATTAACAAACTTGACTTGCTTTCTTTCAATGTCTTTTGAGCAATAAAAAAAAGAATAGTTTCACATCACTTCTGTATGTAATGGAAAATTCCACATAACACCCGATTTTCAATAAACATTCAGCCAACAAGACTGATACTGACAGTTTTTGTTATTGTAGACAGGATTTAGACTAGCACTTCTTCAAGAATATCATTACAGTACAGTACCTGTTTCACTATAATGTGACACTAGAAACTGGGAAAAAATATACATATATATATAATATATTCACTTCCAAGTTTTTCTTTTAAAAATATTTAACTGTGCCATCCACAGGAGAGTCATCAGCACGGTACGGGGCATTTGATGCACGGTTGCCAGAGAAGGAAAGTCCACCAAAGCCCACACAAACTACCAGTTTACACAATGTGGTAATGGTTAATCTTAGTTCAGTGGAAACTCTTCCCATAGAGAGAGTGAAAAAGGATATACAAGTAGAAAATAAAATGTTGATTAAAAAAATGATTCTGCAATGGCTTCGCCGCCTTGACATACCACCCGCCTTCAGAAAGCCAGAACAAAATGCCTCTTTGGTGATTTGCGATTGTCCTTTCAGCCCCTAACAGAGGCCTTCTTTCCCTCTTTCCCCTCATGACGGGAGAGGCGACTCAGCCCCTCTCTGGTCCCAGTGCCCCCCTCCCTGTAATACTCCTCCTCCCCCATCAGGTATGCCCATCACCCCATTCAGGGGCCGGATCTCCTCGAGGCTGCAGACATGCATCCCTGGCGAGCGGTAGCTAGGAGGCTTGTCCTCATATGATGCCCGCAGATTGACATGGCCCAGCGAGATGTTCTTGAGCAGCGGTGGGTGGTAGTAGAGAGAATGCTGTGGCGGCGGCAAAGGCTCAGCTGCACAGCCCCCAGGATACAGGGGAGCTTTCAGGTACCTCTCGTTAATCACCTGTTCAAGGGGATAAAATAATCAAGTTGATGGTTCTGTTAAGAATACAGAAAATGGGTGTGTCTGTCATAAATTGGATTTAGAGAAATAATGGTACTAAACTGGATAGCAACTTCATGTTTCCTCTCTACTCATGAAGCTTACAAGGTTATTAACATCATTTTGCAAAGCTCTTACAACAAAGATCATGTGTAAACCAAGCAAATAAAATATAATTTTCTCTTCATCTTCTGCCCTATAAACAATAAATCAATTAATATTCTTTTGACAAGTCCAAGGAGAAGGTGCTGTTTGATGAAAAAAAAAAGTTGCGAAGTGAGAATAACCCTTTTGAGTATTTTGAAAAATAAAATAAAATACTGTATATGCGAGTACAAAAAGACCATAAGCACCATAGTTTTTTATAGGCCTAGTCAACCTCCACCCATAAGACTATATTAAAAGTGTTAAGAGCTTTTCAGGATTCATTAGGTAAAAACAAAAATCTTAGTGGACCTACACTTGGGATATATAATTCTTAATCTGGTAAAACTGATAGTTTTACTTTTTTATATACCACAAATGTAAGTGCTGATTTTATTTGTATTAGTATGTGGTACATTTTTCTTGCCTCAGAATAAAAAAAATTAGTATTCAAAGTTTAGACACAGACTTGCACTCTTACATAATAAGAAAATTAGTGAAAAGAACTTCTACAACTCTGTATTATTTGACTGAAGACTACTACAACCTTTGGAAACTTGAATCAATTAAAACCACAGGTTATTCAGCACCAGGTATATTCAATTCACCTGAAAAGGTATTAACAATCTTCCTCAGCAACAATTTTGCATGGAACTGTTATTACATTAGTTATTGATATCCAGGCATTACTATAAACTGACGATAATATATATTTATAATTTTAGGTCTTAATGTGGCAGTACATATAAGGGACTTTCCTTAGCACACATTCTCTTATTGCTAAGGAAATTAAACTTATTAGTCAAAACTATTGTTTGTACAAAGTAGTTATCCCAAAACATATATTTTTCATAATTCAGTAAACTACCTTAAAGCCATATTAGATACCTGGGCCATCCTTTGCCTCTTGTTTTCCTTGGCCAGCATTCTACTAGCCAGGAAAACTAACACGATGAGGATGAACCCTCCTGCTATGGGCACTGCGATGGTGGCTGCTCGGAACCACACTGTCTCCAGCATTTCTGATTCTCCTCTGCTGTAATCTAAGGGTATGAAATGGCTTGATGAGATATTGCAAAAGGTAAGCTGTGGATTGTAGTGGAAGGCTGAAGGATATTGTGAAAGGTGGATACAATAGTTGAGGAAGGCGTATATATGATTACTACTAGATAGATGTTGTGAAAGGTATACATGAACTTAACTAATAGAGGTGTAATGATGAAAGACATGAACTGAAAAAAAAAATTGAATACTTTTTGCTAAATACTGACTATGAAGCTATTTACCAACTATTTTGAATTCTGTAATTTGGTATGTACAATTGTGTGTATATACATGAAACAGAACACCTCTGGAACTGATTTAAAACATATTCCTCAACAGAAGACATGAGTTTTTCCAAAAATGAAAATTTTTTTTTTTTTTTTTTTTTTTTTTTTTTTTTTTTTTTTTTTTATCTCAAAATTAATGGCTTGCAACCAACCTTTCTGGGTATCAGCCTTGTCTACCCTTATGAAGACATCCAGGTCTCGATAATTGCACATATCCTGGCTACAGCATGTCAGATTGGGGTCTGCTGGAGGAAGGGTAGGGCTGGCAGAAGGTGTAGGACGCGAGGCACTGTTTGAAGTAGTTTCTACCATCTTGGCTGATGTTTTCTGTGACCTCAATATAATGCTCTTGTTGGAGACCCCAGCCTTGGTAGCACATTCTGCATGCCTGTCTCTGTGGGGGAATTTTGAATGTTACATTTCCAATGGACAATACATCTAATGTCCACATGTGCGAACATATATTATTTGTTCTTAACTGGAGAGGGGAAAGTTTCAATAAAAATTTAGATTTTCAGAATATATTCCCTCTATATAAACAACTTGTTCATAAAAGCATGGGGCAAATACTTGTAGTTGTGGTTTAGATATCTAAAAGTACACTGTGCTCTTCATATGGGAGAATAACTGAGGGAAATTGTTTCCACACAACATATATTCATCTTTTACAAATCTTTAAAGTTGATGGTGAAAGCACAGAAAACATTTTCACTTACATTTAAAATATAAAAGAGAAACAGCTGTCAGCCAATTAAATCTACTGATTGATGAAGTGACTCTCAATTATGTACTGAAGTGTCCATAATTCACAGCTCTGATTGGTCAAATCATTAAAAATATACTTATCATTAAGTTCTAATTAGTTGCTCGCTTGCTTGAGATTTGCAAAGTTCTGGCTTCGCCCGGGCCTTTCACTTATGGCCCGGCCTGAGTCTAATTAGTTTTGCTACAAATCATGCTGTATCTAGGACAAACTATAGCAACTTCTACACTATGTTCTAACTTCTCTAGAAACAGATATTTACATACACATACAATGTCATATTCACACATGCACACAAATCGTAGCACTCTTACAGACAGACAAACACATCTAAACACACCTTAACTCCCCTGACCTCTTTTCCATCCACAAATTTCCCAGCCCATACCCTATACCGCATCCCCTATCCTACACACCCACCCACTTCCCATTCCCGTCCCACCCAGGACACTGTAATCCACACTCTCCTTTACCCCTCCCTCTTCCTTCCCTATCCTGCCCACCCTAACCCCATCTTTCCCCATCCTCCCCCTTCAACTATTATCCCTTCCTTCCCTAATATACCCACTTATCCCAGCCACCCTCACCCTTTCCTTCACCACTCCACCCACCCACCCTCACCCCTTCCTTCCCCTCCCCTACCCACCCACTCACCCACCCTCACCCTTTTCTTCCCCACCCACCCTTCCACCCTCACCTTTCCCCTCCCCACCTACCTACCCACCCTCACCCCTTCCTTCCCCACCCTCACCCTTTTCTGATCCCTCCCCACTCACCCTCACCCCTTTCTTCCCCACCCACCCTCAACCCTCCCATACCCACCCACTCACCCAACCTCACCCCTTCCCGTCCCCTCCCCACTTACCCTCACCCCTTCCCTCCCCCCTCCACCCCTCCCACAAACTCACTCAGGCAAAAGCTCCAAGCAGCCGTGCGTGGGCGTCCTCCGCTGGTAGAGTCTGCGGGTGGCGGGCGTGGGCGTGGGCATGGGCGTGGGGCGTGTGAAGCAGGCGCCCAGGGTGCTCTTGCACATGTAGCCCACTGTGACGCAACGAGGGAGGTTGCAGTGACACCGAACTTCGCCTCCTGCGACGGGGGAGAAAGGCAGTCGTTAGTGTGTGATAATACGGACCATGGCAATTAATACTAGTAATGCTAATGCTGATTACTGTAGTGCGTTCAGATATGCAATTACCGCTAGTTTTACTACTAATACCACAAATAGCAATAACAATGATAATAATGATTTTGATGATGATAGTAATAAAAATAATAATAATAACAATCATGGGAGTAGTACTACCAGTTATAATAATAATAATAATAATAATAACAATAATAATAATAATAATAATAACAATAATAATAATAATAACAATAATAATAATAATAATGCGCATGATGACGATGACGATGACGATGATGATAACAAAACAACAACAAAAATAATAAAGTAATATTTAAAATAAAATAACAACAGCTAATAATAAGAATAATGATAATAAAGATAATATCAATTACCATTATAATAATAATCACAACCCATAAATAAAAAATAACAACAATAATGCCATAAAAAACAACACTGATAATTAACAACAATATCAAATTAAGTTCAGTTAAGCGTTTATTTACCATCCTGGCTATTTAACTCGAGGTGATAAAGTTCCGTAGATTTTTCACACGTGTGGCCTTGAAGATGCCAGAGGAACGAGATTTATAACCTTATAAAAAAATATATATATTTTTTTTTTTATTATTAAATTATTGGCAAATAACTTATTAAATAATGATGATGATGGTGAAGGTGATGAAGATAGTGAAGAAGATGAAGATGGGGTTATGGTGATGATGATAATAAAACGAAGAACAACAATAATGATAATTATGATAATAATAATCATTACGAACATACTTATTATGATTTTTTATTATTACTATTATCATTATCATTACTATTATTATCATCTTTTTCACCACCATCATTATGACAATAAATCAACAACAACAAAACAACAACATAAATAACAATAACAATAAAAAAAGTCGACCATAGACGATTATATAACGCAATACCATATTATACTGCATATCATCATATCAACACATTGACATAATAATACATGTGTTACGTTACTGAGTCGTATATAAATCGCCAATAAACACCGTAATGCAGCTGAAGTATGAATTTCTCATTTTTCTTTTCAATATTCTCCTTCCCAAACGACGAGTAAAATCTTGACTTAGCAACAGTATTAAAAGAGAGAGGAAAGAGAAAAAATAATAAAAGTAAGGCGAAGTGAACAGGAGTTAGGCGAAAAGGAGAGAGAAAGATAGAAAAAATTAATAAAGGGAGTAAGAAAAAGACAAAAATTGATAATGATTATGATGATGATTAAGATTAAATAAATAAATAAATGAAATATCGGGCAGAAGAACACCGAGATGAAATTGAGAGAGAGGAGAAAGACGAAGATAGGGAGAGGATGAGAAAAAAACAAACAACCGTGAGCACAGGGGATGAAATAAGACAAAATTAATGGAAACAAGGAAAGGAAAAACACAGAAAGACTATTTCTGACGATGACATAGAAAAGAAAAGCGCCAAAATACATGTCTTACGC
>NC_051391.1:12601100-12608600 GCF_015228065.2 Penaeus monodon | reverse complement strand
TACACACACACACGCACACGTAGGCTACGCACATATACATAGGCCTATATACATATATACATACATACATAACAGAAAGCCACAATTTGACTGAAGTCAGAAGAGTTTGTCACAGCAAACCTAAAATTATAATTATTAATATTATTATCATTACTAGACACACACACACCGCGCGCGTACACACACACACACACACACACACACACACACACACACACACACACGCACACACACACACACACACACACACACACACACACACACACACACACACAAGGCTCCCACCCTTCGCCAACGCCGCCAAACTCCGCTCGGGAAATGAAGTCTAACCGCAAGATGCCAGCAGAGTACAGGATGCAACTGTTTTCTTTTTTTTTTACAGAGGACAAAAACGAAAACAAAAACCCAAATAAAGAATATAAGTAAACAAAGAAGCTGCATTATCAAAAACACTGACTACATCAACATTAAAAAAATAATAATGACAAATAAATAACAAATGGAAGTTATATAGAATAAAGGACTAGGTTTATATTTAAGTGATAAAGGATACTCGAAATTATAGCATTACTGTTTTTATTGGCCTCCGGCGGTCCTCTTGTTGCTATTGTTATTGCAATAACATCGAATAGACAGACAGGCAATGCCACTGCCTGGCAATATATATCAGTAAAAATAATATATAATGACGATGACGACGATGATGATGATGATGATGATGATGATGATGATGATGATGATGATGATGATGATGATGATGATGATGATGATGATGATGATGATGATGATGATGATGATGATGATGATGATGATGATAATGATAATGATAATGATATGATGATGGTGGTGGTGGTGGTGGTGGTGGTGTGGTGGTGGGGTGTGGTGGTGGTGGTGGTGGTGGTGGTGGTGGTGGTGGTGGTGGTGATGATGATGATGATGATTGATGATGATTGATGATGATGATGATGATGATGATGATGATGATGATGATGATGATGATGATGATGATGATATGATGATGATGATGACAACGACGACGACTACGAGGACGATGATGACAATAATCACTGTTATCATTATTAACTTTACTGATTTTGTTGTGTTGCTGCGGTTATCAACAGCAGCATTATTATAATCGCCATTATCCTATCAGCAACATGAGCATGAAAAAACACAATCAAATCAAATAACACAACAACGAATTCACACTTGCTCTCGCTCAGTCCTATGACTCCGTGAAACCTGCAGCGAAAGCAAAATATATTTTACATGCAATAACCCACACAGAGGACTTGCAACACAGCTTTTCCTTGCCTGCGTTGCATCGATCCTCGTCAGCATTTAATCGGCGTACCTGTTGAGGAGCTGGAAAAGGAGGGGAAGCAAAGAAAGGAAAACAGTGAGACGGAGGGGGGGAAGAGAGAGAGAGAGAGAGAGAGAGAGAGAGAGAGAGAGAGAGAGAGAGAGAGAGAGAGAGAGAGAGAGAGAGAGAGAGAAGAATGAAAAAAGAATGAGGGAAGCAAGAATGTGGAGGTACAGGTAGAGGAGATAAAGAGAAGGTAAAGAAAAGAGTGAGATGGAGGGAGAGAGGGAGTGAAAAAAAATAAAGAATGAGAAGGAGGAAAAGGGGGATAAAATGAACGGAGAGCGCAGTGATAATAAAGGTTGGAAAAGAGGTAGATAAGAGGTAGATAGAAGATAAAAGAGAAGGTAAAGAAAAGAGTGAGACGAAGAGAGTGTGAAAAAAAAATAATAATAAAGAATGAGAGAAGGAAGAATGTACGAGACAGATAAAATAAATAAAATGAATGGAGAGTACAGTGACAATAAAGGTTGTATATGAGGTAGAGAAGATAAAAGAGAAGGTACGAGAAAACGATAGTGAAGACGGGAAATGAAGAGAATACAGATCAGAAATGAGGGAGTGGGGAAGGGAGGGAGAGGATAACGAGATCAAAACAACGATAATAAAAAATAAAAATAAAGATGGAAAAAAAATACGAAAAGGAGGAAATTCATTTAATGTGACAGGTGAGATATAGAAAACGGAAAAAGGGGGAGAGGAGAAATGAAAGAGGGAAGATGATAAAGAGACATGCATGGAGAAAAATAGGAAAACATGATATATAACATAAAACAAAAGAGAGAGAGAGAAGTAGAGAAGGTATAAAAATGCGATAAAGACTGGGTACGAAAAATGAAATAAAAATGAAAAAAGAAAAGAGAAAGAAACAATAAAAAACAAAACGTGAGGAAACAGGATAAGGGACGAAATACAGGAGATAAAAAACACCGATAAAACAAGTTGGAAATTATTGAAGAGAGACGGAGCGAAAGGAGGAGGGAGGAGAAACAGGGGAAATATAGTAAATAACAAAAGCGACAAAGAGAAAGGGGATTTAAGAGAGAAAGAAGAGAGAAGGAAAGAGGAAGAAAGACAAGTTGGTTTGAGCCTGAAAGTCAGGCTGTCAATCATGCGATCAAACCCCCCCCCCTATCCCTAAGCACCCGAGAGAGAGAGAGAGAGAGAGAGAGAGAGAGAGAGAGAGAGAGAGAGAGAGAGAGAGGGAGAGAGAGAGAGAGAGAGAGAGAGAGAGAGAGAGAGAGAGAGAGAGAGAGAGAGAGAGAGAGAGAGAGAGAGACAGAGAGAGAGAGAGAGAGAGAGAGAGAGAGAGAGAGAGAGGAAGAGAGAGAGAGAGAGAGAGAGAGAGAGAGAGAGAGAGAGAGAGAGAAGAGAGAGGAGAGAGAGAGAGAGAGGGAGAGAGAGAAGAGAGAGAGAAGGAGAGAGAGAGGAGAAGACGAGAGAGAGAGAGAGAGAGAAAAGAGTGAGAGAGAGAGAGAAGGAGAGAGAGACGAGAGAGGAGAGGAGGAAGAGAAGAAAAGAGAGAGAGAGAGAGAGAGGAGAAGAGAGAGAGAGAGAAGAGGAGAGAGAGAGAGAGAGAGAGGGAGAAGAGAGAGAGAGGAGAGAGAGAGAGAGAGAGGAGAGAGAGAGAGAGAGAGAGAGACGGGAGAGAGAGAGAGACAGAGAGAGAGAGAGACAGAGAGAGAGAGCAGAGAAGAGACAGAGAGAGAGAGACAGAGAGAGAGACAGAGAGAGATGACATTTAAACTAAAAATACTTAATCACCTTATTCGCGAGAAAGAGAAAGAAAAAAGCGAGAGAGAAGAATGAGAAAAAGAAAAGAGAAAAAGAAAAAGAAAAACTGCGCATGCAAAAAGGGTGGATGGGGGAGTATGAAGGGGAGGGGAGAGAAAGGGGGAGGAGAAAGAAAGGAAGAAGAGAAAAGAAAACGCGCTGAGAGGATGATAAGAGCGAGAAAAATAGGACGAATAGAAGAAAGAAAGAAGAAGAAAAAGAATAGGAGAGAGAGACGAAGGTGAAAAGGAAGAACAAGGGACACGATGAGAAGAAATAGGCTAAAGAGAAGAGAACGAAAGAGAAAAGAGAAATGGAGAGAGGCAGGAGAGGGAGAAGGGCTGGGAGGGAGAAGAGGGAAGAGGGAGAGGAAGGAGTGGGACAGAGAAAGAGAGAAGGAGAAGGAGGAGGAGAGGGAAAAGGAGAAAAGAGAATAAGAGGGAGAAGGAGGAGAAGGTGGAGAAGAGGAGGAGGAGGAGGAGGAGGAGGAGGAGGAGGAGGAGGAGGAGGAGGAGGAGGAGGAGGAGGAGGAGGAGGAGGAGGAGGGAGAGAGGGGAGAGAGAGAGTGAGAGGGAGAGAGAAAGGGAGAGGGAGATAGAGAGAGAAAGGGAGATAGAGAGGGAGAGGGAGATAGATAGATAGATAGATAGATAGATAGATAGATAGATAGAGAGAGAGAGAAATGGGGGGGGGAGACAAAAAGAGGGAGAAAAAAAAAGACGGACAGAGACGAAGGGCAGAGAGAAGAGAGGACATAGGGAGAGAACGAACAGGGAAGGGCACGGACAGAGAGAAATGAAGAAAGGAAAGATGAGGAGACATGGGACGGAGGCGACAGAGGGGAAGAAAGCGAGGGGAAGAAAGAGGAAGAGGAGGAAGGAGAAACGAGAAGAGACGAAGAAGGGAAAAATTAAGACGAAGGGAGATAGGGAAGGGCAAGGAGATGCAAGAAAAAAAAAATAAAAGAAGGGAGAGTGAACGAAGGGAGACACATAGAAAAAAGAGACAAGGGGGAAACGGGGAGAGGGAGAAGGGAGAAAAAAGGAGAAGAGAGACGGGGTGCAGGCAGACAGAAGACCAAGGGGGGCAGACGAGGGAGACAGAAGACAGGAGACGAATAGGTGAAAAGAGACAGACGAGGACCAAGGGCGCTGGGAGAGAGAAGGGAGAAAGGGAGAGAGAGCGAGGAGGGGGGTATGGGGACTGGGGAGATGGAAGAGGGCGAAGACAGGGAGACGGGAGACAGGAGGAGCGAGGACAGGGAGACGAAGGGAGATGGGAGACAGGGGGAGAGAGCGAGGCCAGGGAGACGAAGGGGGATGGGAGACAGGGGAAGAGAGCGAGGAGCGGAGTATGGGAACAGGGAGACGAAGGGAGATGGGAAACAGGGAGAGAGAACGAGGGTGGGTATGGGGACGAAGGGAGACGAAGGGAGACGAAGGGAGACAGGGAGGGCAGAGGGGCATGGAAGGGGGGGGGCATGGCGCGTCGGGTGCGTGGCAACAAGATCTCCGTGGCCATGCCGGGCATACCGCAGTGTTGCCACAACGCGGTCACTATTTTTGAGGGGACATGTCGTCATAACTTCGAACTTTAAAATTGATCTCTTAAAAAGTAATTCATTTTTCATGTTTTCATTATCCATTTTTTTTTTCATTTCCCTTCTTTTTCTATGCTAATGTGTATTCACGCGGATGTACCCTGTTTGCTAATGTGTGTACGTACGTGTCTCTATTACGAGCAATATGCTTAACAAAACAAAAACGCAAAAACTTATCAAGACTCGCAAAAAAAGGAAAAATGCAATTAAAATTTCTGACAGTGACTTTGATAATGTAAACTGGTCCAAGACTTCGTTAAGTGCGTTTTAATTATTCAAAAAAGAGGATACATATATGCAAAGCGTAACTAATTACCTTCGCATAAACACATGCACAAAAACGGTTAACGAATGCGAAAAAAATAAATGACAGTCGATAAGCGTCGCGATACAACCAAACAGTACAGACGACGACAATAATAAACGCAAATACTGCAACAATTAACACAAAAAACAACAACACCTTTAACAAAAACAGCTGCAATAACAATAACACAATAACAGTACGTGCAAATAACATATAAACTACCTGCGAACAACAACAAACACACCTGGAACAAATGAAACAACGAAAGAAACGAGCCAACTTACGCGCTGAATGTGTTCTTACGTACTCTACGTGACCCAAGATATAGATCTGACCTTTGACCTGGCCTTGACCTCATAACAACCGGACATCAGATTATCTTAAATCGTATTCTATCTTATCCATCTTCTTTCGTCATCCTTCAGCTCTGTCTTACTCTCATTTTCGTTGTCATTTTATTGCTCTTACGATTGCCATCATTATTATTATTTTGTATGCTCTTTCCTTATTTTCTCTTCCAGTTTCTATTCTTATTCTTCCTCTTCCACCATCATCTCACATCGCTATCATTTCCTCTCTCCAACACAACTTCCTCCTCCTCCTCCTCCTCTTCCTCCTGCGCCTTCTTCTCCATCTCCTTCTTTCTCCCCCACTACCATCGTCATCTTCTTCTCCCTTCCCCCACCTCTCTCTCTCTCTCACAGGAGGATGTGGAGGAGAGGTAGGGAGGAGAGGAGGAGGAGGAGGAGGAGGAGGAGGAGGGATAAAGGGAGGAGGGGGGAGGGGGGAGGAGGGGGAGGAGGGGAGGAAGAGCAGGAGGGGGGAGGAGAGGGGGCGGGGGGAAAAAGAGGAAAAGGGGGGGGAGGGGGAGGAGGGGAGGAGGAGGAGGGGGGGGAGGAGGAGGAGGAGGAGGAGGAGGAGGAGGAGGAGGAGGAGGAGGAGGAGGAGGAAGGGGATGCGGAGGGGAAGGGAAGAAGGACATGGTGGGAGGGGGGGGGGGAAGTGGGAGGCAGAAGCAAGAGGGGGGAAAGAAAAGAGATAGAGAGGGAAGGAAGGGGAAGGGGCGAGATAGAGGAAACGGGAGACGAACAAGAAAATAAAGAAGAAGGGGAGAGAAATGGAGAAGTAGAGAAAGAAGTGGACGAGAGTGGAAGGGGTAGAGGGGAGAGGGCAGAGCAGAGGGAGGGGGGAGGGACAGGGAGTGGCAGAGGGAGAGGAGAGGGGGGAGAGGAGGGGGGGAGGACGAGGTCGTGTTGACGGATGAATAGAAAATTTGCTTTGACTCTCACCCGCCTCGCCTTGCCTTCCCAACTAAGAATAAAAATGAAGACAAGAGAACTATTTTTTTTTTTTGGCTTACTGGGGTGCGTTTTAATGACCAGTTCTCTTTGCCTGTCTGCTTCCTTGCCTGCTTGGCTGCACTTCTGCCTGCCTGCCTCGGCCTGTCTGCTTCTGCGTGTCTTTCTGGTTGAGCGAGTAAGTGAGTGAGAGAGTTTTGTACCCGCTCGCCGGCCTGCTTGGGTCGTCTGTCTGTCTGTCTTTCTGCCCGTGTCTGTCTGTCTGTCTGTCTGTTTCTTTCTGCCTTTCTTTTCTGTCTGTCTGTCTGTCTGCTCTTGCAACCACCGTGCAACGTAACGCATTTACCAGCACCATATCATCTACCACACCGTCAACCACAACCGCCACAGCCACCTACCTCGTCACCCCTTTACCACACCCTCAGCCTTGCTCCGAACGGCATCCGCCACATCAGCAACACAGCCACAAAGTCGCCGTTAATTGCCCTCGCCGCAATTGCACCACACCTTCAACCACAACCGATCTATCGTCGCCTCATTACTAATCACATCTATCACAATCACAACACCGGATTCGTTGTCCAGAGACATAACTATACCGACAACCACAACTGGCTACCGTTCTCGCCACAGTTACCTGATTACCCACCGTTACCACAGGAATCCGATTCAGTCACAATTATTACAACCACAATAGCCTGCCTACCACACCACCGGCCGCATTTAACACAACCACAATATCACCCTGTCAACTGTCGAAACCAGAATGCCACAGGGAAACAGACACACACACACACACACACACACACAACACACCCACACATAAAAATTTAATAATTTTATATATAAATTTTAAAATATAATATAATAATAATTTTATATATATATAATCTTCTTTTTTAACGGGAGGTTTTGTCTAGCCGCCGTGGTCACAGGATATTAATTGTATTTTTATGTTGTGATCTTTTGGGGTGGTATGGGGGGGTCCCCAGTTTTTTTCCACGGGGGAGTGCCGGTGGTACCCTTTTTGGGAATTTCTTCTTTTATCCGGTTTGGGGCCAGCACTGACTTGGGGGTTGGCCACCCCGTGGCTAGGTAGGCAATCAAGGTAAGTTCCTACCCAAGGAAAAAACGTGGGGGCGGTGATCGAAACCCCCGA
>NC_051391.1:12585634-12590634 GCF_015228065.2 Penaeus monodon | reverse complement strand
CCCTTCTCCCCTCCCGTCTCTCTCTCTCTCTCCTCCTCTTCTCTCCCCTTTCTCTCTCTCTCTCTCTCTCTGGGGATTGGCCAAAGGGTTTGTTCGGGTTTTTTTTGGGCCCTTTTGGGTTTCGCCAAAGCGGGGCCCAAAATCAGCGGGCCCCCTTCCCTTTTTCCACGCGCGGGGGAGAGGGGGGGGGACATGCTCTGTTTTTAAGGGTTTTTCATTAAGTTTTTCTCTTGTCTCCCTTTTCGCCCCGCCCCTTTTTTTTTCCCCTTTTTTTTTTTTCCTTCCCTTTGGGGCCCCCTCTTCCTTTTTTTTTTTTTGGGGGCCTTCCCCTTTTTTTTTCCTTTTCTTTTTTTTTTAAATGTTTTTTTTTTTTTAAATTTTCCCCCTTATGTTTCCTCCTCCTCTTCCCCCTCTGTGTCCTCCCCCTCTTCCCTTCCTCTTCCTTTTCCTTTTTTTTTGTCCCCCTTTTTCTTTTTTCCCCCTTTCCCATCTTTTCCCCCTCTTCCCTCCTCCCCCCTCCCCATCCCCCCCTTCCCTCTTTTTTTTCTCTTCCCCCCTTTTTTTCCTTTTTTCCCTTTTTCCCTCTTTTTTCCCCCTTCATGTCTTACTTTCCCCTTTTTTTCTCCTTTTACTTTTCCCCTTTTTTCCTTTTCCCCCTTTTCCCTTTTCCCTTTTTCCCTTTTTTCCCCCCTTTTTTTGCTTTTCATCACCCCCGGGCCTTTTTTTTGGTATTGAAAATTTTAATCTCTTTTTTTCTTTTGTTGATTTCGCCGTTTTCTATTTTTTATTCTTTTGGGGGAAAAGGGGATTGCCAAACAGTCAGTTGGGGGGCCCTTTTCCCGGGGTGGCACCCCTTTTGCCCTTTTGTTCCTGCCGCTTTTTTTTTCCCCCTTTTAAATTTTCCCTTTTCCTTTTCTCCTTCTCCTCTTCTCTCTCTCTCTTCTCTCGCTCTCTCCCCTCTCTTTCTCCTCTCTCCCCTCTCCCCTCTCTTCTCTTCTCTCTCTCTCTCTCTCCCCCTCGGGTGCCTGTGTCTCTCTCTTTGTCTCTCTTTCTGTTTTCTCTCTCTTTTCTGTCCTCTTTTTGTCTGCCCTTCTCTCTGTTGGTCTGTCTGGTCTCTTTTTGGGTCGTCTGCCTCTCCCTCTCTCGGGGTTCGGTCTGCCCTCTCCCCTTTTTCTTCTCTTTTCCTCTCTTTTCTCTCCCTCTCCTCTCTCTCTCTTTTCTTCTCTTTCTCTCCTCTCTATCTTCTCTCTCTCTCTCTCCCCCTTTTTTGTGTGTTTTGTGTGTTTGTGTTGGTGTTTTGTGTGTTTTGTTGTGTGTGTTTTTTGGGGGTCTTTCTTTTTTTGGGCCTACTCTCTCTGCCCTCTCCCCTCCCCCTCTCTCTCTGTGCTCTGTTTTTCCCCCCCTCTCTGGGCTCAGCCCCCTTTCCCTTTTTATGGGAAGATTTTTTTTGGGTTGGGGGGAAATATAAAAATAAAATATTTCACAATACATTCCCCTTTGGCCCCCCGGCCCCCTTTTCCCCAATGCCTGTGGCTATCAGCCCCCTTTCTCTTTTTTAAATTCTTTTTTTTTATTTACATTACAATTCCCTTATTGGTTTTTCCCCAAAAAATTCCCCCCAATTCCCTTGGGTTTTTGTCTCTTTTTTCAAAAACCCATGTCCCTTTTCACCATCATGAGCAGCAAAACAAAAAAATTCCCCTTCTCATTTCAAAAATAATAGCATTAAAGGGTTTAATGAGGGATTTGATAAATGATAATAATATTTAGTAATATAAATTTTTGGTAAAAATTTGGAAATAATAATGATAAAATAATAAAAAATAATAATAAAAAATAATTTTTTTTTTATTTTTAATTATTATTATTATTTATTATTATTATCTTTTTATTTTTCATTATTTATCTTTATTTTTCTTATCATTATTATCATCATTATCATAAATTATTTAATTTTATTAGTTTAGTTTTATTTAATTAGTATTATCATCTTTTAAAAATTAAAAAACACTTTTTTTTTTTTTTTTCCCTTTTTGTCCCCTGTCGGGAAACCACTTTTTAAATGTTTTTAAAAAGGGGGCGACTATTCGTTTTTTATATGGAGTTCTTTAATAAAACCAAAGGCTTTAGTAAACACCAGGGTCATTTTTTACGCGGGGAATTCCAAAAGGGCTGAAAAAGGACCAGACATGACGTGATGCGGCGATAAGCAGGATGAGACACGTTAGATCACGGGCCGTGTGTGATCGATGGAGTGAGGGCGGCTGTGGTTGGCTTTGGTGGGAGAATTTTTTTTTTTCTGTTTTTTTGTTCATGTTTCATTTCCTCTTTTAGATTTCTTTTTATTTGTATAGAAATATCGGTCCCGTTTTGGGCTGGGCCCCGTCCCGTTTTTGTATTAAAAATTTTTTGTTGTGGTTTGGTTTTTTCTTTTTTTCGTTTTTTTGTTTTTCTTGTTTTTTCTTTTGGGTTTTTTTTTTTGGGTTTTTGTTTGTTTTTTTGAAAAGTTTGTTTTGGTTTTTGGGTTTAAAGGGTTTTTTTTTTTTTTATTTTTTTTTTTTTTTTTTTTTTTTCCTTTCTTCCCCGGGTTTTCTCTTCCCCTTTTTTTGTCTCTTTTCCCCTTTTTTTGTTTTTTTCTTCTGTTTTGTTCTCTTCTGGGTTTTTTTTTCTATTTTTTTTTTATTTTTTTTTTTGTTTTGTTTTTTTGTTTTTGTTTTTTTGTTTGTTTCTTCTTTTTTGTTTCTCTTGTTTTGTTTTTTGTTTTTCTCTCTCTGGGTTTTTTTTCGTCTCTCTCTTTTTTTTTCTCTCCTTTTTCTTTTCTTTTCTTTTTTTTTCTATTCTTTTTTTTTTTTTCTGGTTTTTAAAAAAATTTTCCCCTTTTTTATTTTTTTTTTCTTTCTCTTTATTTCTTCTCTTTCTCTTTTTTCCCCCCTACTCCCTCAATTAAAATTTTTTTCTATTTTTTTTATCTATTTTATCCCCTTAAATTTGTTCTTTTTTTCCCTTCTCCCCTCTCCAAACTTGGGTTTCTTCCCCTTTCTCTCCCCATCCCCCTTTTCTTATTTTCTCTCTTTTCTCTCTCTTTCTCTCTCCCCCCCTCTCTCCTCTCCTCTCCCCTTCTCTCTCTGTTTTTGTGCGTGTGTGTGTGTGTGTGTATGTGTGGTGTGTGTTTTGGGGGGTGGGTGTGCGTGGGCGTGGGGTGTGTTTTTTTTTTTGGTTTTTTTTGGGGGTAAATTTTTTTTTTTTCTCTCGCCGTTTTCCCATAATTTTCATTTTTCTCCTTCTTTCCCCCTCTTCCATCCACCTCTCTCCCTCCCTTTCCTTCTTTGGGGTTTAAATTACCCCATGACATTTTTAAAACAAACATATCTCCTTTATCCCGCATATCTGTCGCTCTTTCAAAAATCATCATCTCCGAATTGAAATAAAAAAAAAATTAAAATAAAATCGAAAATTGATTCCCTTTTCGTTTTTGATAAAGCAAAGACACTCGAGATAACGAGGAAGATTTGTGACGTCTTGTTTTGGGGGAGGAGGAGGGGTGGGGGTGGAGAGGAGGAAAGGAGGGGAGGGGGTGGGGGTGGGGGGGGAGGTTGGGGGAGGAGGAGGGGGAGGGGGAGGAGAGGGGGGAGGAGGAGGAGGGGAGGGGGAGGAGGGGAAGGAGGGGGGGAGGTGGGGGTGGGTGGAGGTCTAGGTCTAGGTGGAGGTGGGGTGGAAGTTAGGGGGAGGAGGGGGGGGAGGGGGAGGGGAGGAGGGGGAAGGAGGAGGGGGGGGGAGGGAGGGGGGGAAAGGGGGGGGAGGGGGGGGGGGGGGGGGAAAAAAAGGGGGAGGAGGAGGGGAGGGTGGGGGGGAGGTGGGGGGGGGGGGGGGGGGGGGGGGGGGAGGTGGGGGGTGGAGGGTGAGGGGTGGGGGGGAGGTGGGGGGGAGGAGGGGAGGAGGAGGGGAGGGGGAGGAAAAGGAGAAGGGAAAAGGGAAGGAAAAGGGGAGAAAAGGAGAAGAAGGAGAAGAAGGAGAAAAAAGGGAAAAGGGAAGAAGGAGGAGGAGGAGGGGGGGGAGGAGGGAGAAGGAGGAGGAGGAGGGGAGGGGAAAGGGGGGAGGGGAAGGGGGGGGGAGGAGGAGGAGGGGGAGGGGAGGAGGAGAAGAGAAGAAGAATAAAAAGAAGGAGAAGGAGAAGAAAAAAAAAGGGGAGGAGGAGAAGGAGAAAAAGGAGAAGAGCAAAGGGAGAATTGGGGAGAGAATGAAGGGGGAAAAATACAAGAAGGAAAAACAAAAAACAGTGAGGAGGAAGCGGACTGAAGAAAATTTAGGACACAGAAAAATGTGGAGGAAATGAATACCTAAAATTAGACGTGAAAAAATAAATGAACGAAAAAAAATTGAAGAAGCTAATAAAAGGAAATGGGAAATACCCCCTCCCCCCAAAAAAAAAAAACAAAAAAAAAAAAACAGAGAATCAAAAAAAAAAACATTATCTGACTGTCTCTTGTATCGTAATTAAATTATCATCACGTGACCATTTTTTTTTAGGGGGGAGAGGAAAAAAAAGGGGGGGTTGTGTGAGAGTTTTTTGTCCTTTGTTTTGTTTTTTTTTGTTCTTATAGGGTGATTACCATTCTCTTATTTGTTTTTTTTGTTTTTTATAAAGATAATGGTTTATTAACGATGATTTTGATGATATTTACATGTGGTGAGGTGATGTCTTTGTTTTAATATTGTAGTAAAAATGTAATACTGATTATGGAATAAGAATGATAATAATTACGATAAAAAAGAATAACAGTGATAATGATAATTTTAAATGTCTTTTATTTTTATTATTTTATTATTATTTATTTTATTTATTATTATTATTTTTTTAAATTTTTATTTTTGTTTGTTATTTTTTTGTTATTACTTTTTTTTTTATTATCATCATCATCACCACATCATCATCATAAAATCTCATCTCATCATTCCTCATCTCTCTCATCATCATCATCTTTATCATAAATAAATAAATC
>NC_051391.1:12569268-12581768 GCF_015228065.2 Penaeus monodon | reverse complement strand
AAGGGAGGGAAAACAGAAAACCGAGGGGAAAAGGTAAAAAAGAAAAAAAACACACACACAAACACACCACACACACACACACCCCCACACACCACACACACACAACAAACACACAAACCACACACACACGAGGGGAAGAGAGAGAGGAAAAAAAGAGAGGAGGAGAGAGGGGAGAGGGGGAGAGAAAAAGAGAGAGGGAGAGAAGAGAGAGAGAGAGAGAGACGGGACGGGACAAAAGAGACAGACAGACAGAGAGAAAAGACAGACAAAAGAGACAGACAGAAAGAGAGACACAGAAAAGACACAGGGACACAGAGAGACACAGAGAAAAAGAAAAGGAGAGAGAGGGGAAGAGAGGGGGAAAAGAGAGGAGAGAAGAGAGAAGAGAGAGGAGGAGAGACAGAACGAGGGAGAGAGAGAGAGGGGGGGGGGGCAGAGGGAAAAAGAAAAGAGGGTGGAGAAAAAAAAAGCGGCAGGAACAAAGGACAGAGAGTGCCACCGGAAAAATGGCCCCAAAATTTAAAAAACTTTTTTTTTGGCATCACTCCCTCAGGGAATAAAAACTAAAAAACAGGCGAAAATAACAATAAAAAAAACGAATTTTTTTAAATTTTTTAAAATTGACAAAAAAGGGGAAAGGGAAAGGATGGCAAAAAAGGGAAAAAGGAAGGGGAAAAGAGGAAAGGGGAAAAAAAAGGGAAAAGAGGAAGAGGAAGAGAAAAAAGGGAGAGAAGGGGAAGGGGAAAAAATTTGGAAGGGGAAAAAGGAAGGGGGAGAAAAAGGGAAGAGGAGGGAGGAGGGAGTGATGAATGGGAAAAAGAGGAGGAAGAGATGAAGAGGAAGAGGAGGAGGACACAGAGGAGGAAAAGGAGGAGGAGAAGGAGGAGAAAATAGCGAAGGAGGAAAACATAAGGAAATTCAACAAGAAACATAAAAATAAAGAAATGGGAAAAGAATGGGGAAGGCCGAAAGAAAAAAAAGGAAGAGCGAAGAGGAAGGAAAACGAAGTAAAGACGACGAAAAGGGAGACAAGAGAATCTTAATGAAAACCATTAAGCAGAGCAGTGTCACTCTCCCCTGCGCGTGTGACAGAGCCTGCTGATTCGGTCCTGCTTTGGCGACCAACGACAAAAGCAAGAACACCTTGGCACTCCCGAGGAGAGAGAGAGGGGAGAGAAGAGAGGAGAGAGGAAGGGGAGAGGAGAGGGGGAGGAGAGAGGGGAGAGAGATGAGTTTGAGAGAGAGAAGGAGGGGAGAAAGAGAGAGAAAAAAGGAAAAGGAGAAAGAGGGGAAAAGAAAAAAGGGGGGAGGGGAAAAAAGAGAGAGAGAAAGAGAGAGAGAAAGAGAGAGAAAAGATGAGAAGAGAGAGAGAGGGGAGAGGGGAGAGAGAGAGGAGAGAGAGAAGACGAGAGAAGAGAGAGAGAGAAAAAAGAGAGAGGGGGAGAGAAAGAGAGAGAGGAGAGAGAGAGAGAAAAAAAAAAAAAAAAATCTTTTTTTATTTTTTTCCCTGTTTTCTTTTTTTGGGACTACACACCCCACACACACACACACACACCCCCACACACACACACAACACACACACCACACACACACAACACACACACACCCCACCACACACACACACAAAAAACCCAAACCCTTCCTCACTTTCTTTAAAACCCCCCGGGCGGCAGGATTTCCCGGGGGAAAGAACCCGCCCCACGAAAGAAAAAAACAAAAAAAAACCCAAACCCAAAAAAAAAAGGAACAAAAAAAAAAAAACAAAAAAAAAAAAAAAACAAAACCCGGGGACTCACACGCCCCGCATAAACACTCGCCAAAAAATAATTGTTGTCTTCATATATAACTAATGAGTTTACAAACACGTTTTCTCTCGCAATTTTAGCATTCGCGGTTGATCCCCGGCGCTAAAAACGTTCAACGGGGGGACAAAAATAATGGAGAAAGACGTAAAAGGGGGAGAGGAAGAATAAGGAAATGAGGAAAGAGATGAAAGGACATGAGAAAAGATAGAAAGATAAATTATCCGAGGAAGAAGAAGAAGAAGAAGAAGAAGAAGACGAAGAAGAAGACGAAGAAGGAGAGAAAAAATGGGGAAAAAGGGGAAAAAAAAAGGGGAGGTTTTTTTTAAAACAAAAAAAAAAAAGTGGGAAAGGAAAAAAAAAGGGAAAAACAAAAGGTCGAAGAAAAACGAAAACAAAAAAAAATCAAAATCCCAAAATTTTGATTTCCAAAAGTCTTTTTGGTTAAGCACATAAATCCCGCTTAAAGGAAAAAAAACCACACTTGGCCTGGGAAAAACAAATAAAAAGGGAAAAGACGAAATCTTTAGAAAATTGCGGGGACAGATTTTGGGGGAAAACGGAAAAAAGGAAAAATTGTGCTTTACTTCTTTTTTTTATTCTCCTGTGTTTCGCAATTCCCTCTTTATTCTCTTACCTTCTTCCTTCTCTTCTTTTAGCAATATTCTTAATATCTGCATCTCTCTCTCTCTCTCTCTCTCTCTCTCTCTCTCTCTCTCTTCTTCCTCTTCTCTCTCTCTCTCCTCTCTCTCTCCCCTCTCTCTCTCTCTTTCCCCCCCTGTTTTTTCCCTCTTTTTTCTTCCTCTTTCCTTTCTTCTTTTTTTCTCTTTCCCCCTTCTTTTTCCCTTTTTCCCCCCTCTCTCTCTTTTTTTTTTTCCCCCCCCTTTTTTCTTTTTCTCCCTCTCTCTTTTTCTTCCCCTCCCCCCCCTTTTTTTTCCCCCTCCCCTCCCTTTCTTTTTTCCTTTCTCTCTTTTCTCCCTCTCTATTTCTCTTTCTCCCACTCTCGCCCTATCCTTCCCTCCTTCCGTCCCTTCCTTTCCCCTCCCCCCCTCCCTCCCCCCCTCCCTCCCTTTTTTTCCCCCCCCCCCTTTCCCCCCCTCCCCCTCCTAACTCCTCCGGGAAACGATCTCCTTCCCTTTTGCGCTGAAAAAACCCCGCCATTAAAATGCGAGAGAAAAGGGAAACCCAAAAACAAAAAGCCGCATCACCGCCCCCCACCGCCCCCCGCCGTGTCCCCCCGTCCCCGACGGGAAGCCCACGGGGGAGGGGACGGCCGGGGCCAGCGGGCTGGGGGCCCGCGCCCCTTGTAAAAGGATTTATATAAAATTTTTAAAATAATAAAAAAAAGAATAAATAAAAAATAAAAAAAAATAACATAATACATTTTAAACAAAAAAACCCCAAAATACAAAAAAAAAACAAAAATACAAATTATACAAAATACAAAGAAAAAAAGGGGAACAAAAATAATAATACAATAATACTTTATACAAAAAAAACAAACAAAAAACCCAAAAATTTTAACATAACAAAATTTTTAAAAAAAAAAAAAATTTTTTAAAAAACATAATATACATTTAAAAAAATACATAAAACAAAAATAAATACATTATAAAATTATAATAAATAATACATATATATAAATTTAAACAAATAATATACAATAAATAAAATACAAAATAACAAACTTTAAGATAAAACAAAAAATAAATAAAATTACAATATATCCATTACAAATAAAACCCTATAATTTTCCTTAACAATACATATATATACATATACATATATATTACATATACAAAAAACAATACATAATATATACATATACTTTATATATAAAAAATATATATATACAATACATATATATACTTTATACAATAATACATATACATATAAATTTATATAAATATTTTATACATATACAAAAAACAAACACATATAAAATTTTATAAAATATATAATATAATATATAAAATATATATAAATTCATCATCAAAAACCCGGTTTTTGCCCCATGTTTGAGAAAGCCGTGGCCCTTTCCCCCACCACCTTCCCCATTCAACTCAAATTGCGTTTTTTTTTCCACTTGTACCATCGACAGCCGCAAATATCTTTGAGGGTTGTCGCTCAGTCTTGTCTTGGGTTTTTGCCCCCCTCCCCGTTTCCCATGTATGTATATTTTTAAAATTATATTATATATATTTTAAAAAAAATATACATATATATTTATATATAAATATATAAAAATTTTTATTTTTAAAATTCCCATATATATATATACATGCAATATAAACATAATTATATATATTTTTTTTTCCTTTTCTTTTTTCAAGTGCTCTGTCCAAAAAGGACGTTGGCGACATAGATTTCCATAAATTTTTTGGAAATTTAGAGCGGTGGTTTGCCCCCTTGCCTTCCGCCCCGGGGTTTTTTCGAGTCACCAAACTCTAATTTTCCCCGGGTTTTGGGACCCGGGACTGATTTGGGGGGCTTGGCCCCCCAGTGGCTAGGGAGGCAATCGAAAATAAGTTCCTTGCCTAAAGGTAACAACGCGCCCGGCCCGGGGAAATCGAAGCCTTTGAATCAGATTGCCGTCGTGCCCGTCTTGAGTCCCCCATGCTCTAACCACTCGGCCACCCCCCGCCCGGACATACACACACACACACAAAAATTAACAAAATATATAATTTTATATTTTAAAATATAAAAATAATTATATAAACAAAATATGTATATAATACATAAAAAATATATACAATAAACATAATACAAAATAAAACATATATATAATACATTTTAAAAATAAAAATATACACATTTTTACATTTCCCTAATAGGGGGAAAATAACATTTTAATACATATATAACATATATTAAAACAATGTATACATATATATAAATTACACCAAAATGTATAAAATAATATAATATAGGGAAAAATATATATACATAATAGTATAAACATAAAATTTTATATACAAAAATAATACATTTTTATAAACAATTTTATACAATTTTAAAACATATATATAACATAATATAAAATATATAAACCTATATAAAAAATATATACATATTTTATACACATATATAACATAATATACCCCCAAAATATATATATACATATTTCTATTATAAAAAAATATACATATACATAATATAAATATTATATAATATAAATATATATAATATAAAATATATATTTAAAATTTTATATAATATATATATACATATTTAAATATAAACATTATAATATACAAATTTTATATAAATATTAAATATATATACATATATATAACATATTTCTATTTATATAACAAATTTTTTTTTTTTAAAATTAATAATATAAAATATATAAAAAAATTTTACAAAATAAATATATATATACATATAAAATATACATTTTTACATATATATATATATATATAATATATATATAATATAATATATATATACAATTTTATGTATATAATTTTACATAAATGTGTGTGTGTGTTTCACACCAAAAAATAATAGTTTTCAATTGTATATGATAGAAAAGTTTAAAATTTAAAGTCCTTGCATTTGCCCATGCCCTTTCATATTAAATTTAAAATTTTTAAAGGTTTGTTTTCATAATTATTTTATCGTTTTCATTTCCTTAAAAATTTTCTCTAAAAGTGACTTTGCTTTCAACGTTAGTTTTTTGATTTTACTATTTCTTGCCAAACCCCCCTTTGGGGATCCCCACCCCTTCTCTTATATATATAAATAAATATATAATATTAATATAAAATATAATATTATATATATATAAAATATTAAAATAATAATATATTAATATATTATATATATATATATTTTATATATATTATATATCTTATATATAATATTTATATTATATATATATATATATAAAAAAAAAGTTATTATATATATTTATAATATATAAATTATATATATATATATAAAAAAAATATATTTTTATATATATATATATATCTACACCCATAATATTTTTTCTAGTCGCTAAGAATGGCAGCGAATAATTTTACTCAGATTACGTTTTCGAATTTTCAAATAGCGCACTTCCAAAAATCCTTTTTAGTAAAAAAGAAAAAAGAAAAAACCCAAAACATCATTATCATTATCCCCTATGACAATTTAAACATCTCATCACATCTCAAACACAGCAAATGAAAGGGGTATCGTGCAGTTTGCAGTAGCAGTATAGTAGTAATACTACAACCCAAAGACGATTTATTTCGATAATGACCCCATGGTAATAATGATTTGGGGGGATGGCGATAAAAAAATGACCCAAAAAACGAGTAAAAAATCAAGAAGGTGACTTTAAAAAATCGCACTACTGCATCCCGACAGACAGGCAGCCTACACCCCCCTTAGAGGCAGTTCGTTCCCCGTCCCGTTTTCCCCAGCCGTATTTTGGGAAAAACTAAAAGCCCCCCTTTTCCCCCTTTGGGAATATTTTTTTTTCTATCAAAAATAAACCGGAAAGGGGGACTTTAAAAATTATTTTTTTGGGGGAAAAGGGAGAGGAGTGAGAGAGAGAGAGAGAAAAGAGAGAGAGGGGGAGAGAGGGGAGAGAGAGGAGAGAGAAAAAGAGAGGGGAGAGAGAGAGAGGAGAAGGAGAGAGAGGAAAGGGGCGAGAGGAAGGAGAGGAGGAAAAAGAGGGGGAGAAAGAGAAAAGAGAAAGAAGAGAGAGAGAGAGAGAGAAATAATAAAAAGGAAAAAAAAAAAAACCTTTAGAAGGGTTTGAACAATGAGACAGGGAGGAGGGGATGGAAGGGGAGGGAGGATAAGGGACACGAAAGCCTTTCCCCTCGCCCCCCCCCCCCCCCCCTCTCCTGTTCTCCATTCCCATCTGCCGCCGTCTAGCCCCCAGCCCCCCCAGCCCCCCCAAGGAAATTTCGTTCCCCCCTACACCCACACCCTCCCCCCCCCCCCCCCCCCGACCCCTACGCCCCGCGCCGACAGCGGCGCGCGCGGGAGTTTAGTGACACCCGACACGCGAAAGCGCGGCAAAGACATGGCACCGCGTTGGGGACTGGCGCATGACACCCCCGTTTCATTAAACGCCCGGATCCCGGGGACAAGATGACCCCCAGTGGGAGTCGGAGGAGCATTTTTCGTGAGGTCAGTGAGCCCCAAAGGGGAGGGGGGGGAGGGGGGAAGAGGAGGGGGGGAGGAGGGGGGGGGGGAGGAGAAGGAGGAGGGGGGAAGGGAGAAGGAGGAGAGGGGGGAGGTGGGAAAGGGAAAAAGGGGGAGGGGGGGAGGAAGGGGAAAGGGGGTGGGAGGAAGGGGGGAGGTTTGGGGGGGAGGGAGGAAAAGGGGGGGGGGAGGAGGGGGAAAGGAGGAGGGGGGAGGGGGAGGCGGGGGGAGGAGGGGAGGAGGGGGAGGAAGGGGAGGGGAGAGGGGTGGGAAGGAGGGGGGGGAGGAGGGAGGAGGGGGGGAGAGGAGGTGGAAGGAGGGAGGAGGAGGAAGGGGGGGAGGAGGAAGGAGGAGGGGGGGGAGGGGGGAGGAGGAGGAGGGGGGAGGAGGAGGAAAGGGGGAGGGGAAGGGGGGGGGAGGGGGGAGGAGGAGGAGGAAAGGGGAGGGGGGGGGGCTGGGCAGGAGGGGAAGGGGCAGGAGATGGGGAAGCAATGGACCCCATTTTAATTTGTCACCGTCTGTGCCCCCCCAACACACACACATGAGTGTACATATACATAATTTCATACTAATTTCAACATACATAACCCTTTAAAGATAACCATAAATTTCCCTCCAAAACCCTCTATCCAACATATATATTAAAAAAAAAAAATTTCTTGGGAAAACATACAAAATTTTAGTATAATATATATAAAATATATATATATATATATTTAATATATATATTATTGTGTGTGTTGTGTGTGTGTGTGTTTTGTGGTGTTGTGGGTGTGTGTGTGGGGTGTTTGTGTATCACACCGCGCACACAAAACACACAAATATATATAAAATATAATATTTTATAATATTTTAAAATTATAATAATATTATATATAATAAGGGTTTTAAAAATTTTATATATATATATATATATATATATATATATATAATATTTTAATATAAAAATATATATAATATAATATTATATATTTATATAATAACCTTTTATGTAAAAATATAATAACATCATTAAATTTTCATATATACATAGACACACACACACACACCAAAAAAATATATATATATGGTGTGTGTGTGTGTGTGGGGTTTTTGTGTGTGTGTTGTGTGTTGTGGTGTGGTGTGGGGTGGTGTGTGGTTTTGGTGTGTGGTGTGTGTGTTATTTTTTTTATTGCGTGTTGTGTGTGTATGTGCGTGTATGGGGGGTGTATGTGCGTGTTTTGTGGGGTTTTGTGTAAGGGCGTGTATGTGTGTGTATGTTCGTTTTATGTATATATGTATGTATGTAGTAAAGTATGTAATTTTATGTTGTATGTATGTATGTATGTATGTATGTGGGATGTATGTTTTTGTATGTATGGGGATGGGTTGGGGGATGGGTTGGGTATGGGAGGGTATGGGTTTTGGGTATGGGTATTTTAGTGGGGTGTGTGTGGGTGTGTGTGTGTGTGTGTGTGTTTGGGGTGTGTGTGTGTGTGTGTGTGTTGTGTGTGTGGTATGTGTATGTGTATGTGTGTGGGGGGGTGTGTATGTGTGTATGTGTTTTGTGTATGTGTAAAGTGTATGGGGTTTTGTGTGTGTATTAAGTTTAGGTTCAAGGAAGTTTTGCAGGGAAAAATTTCTATCTCCCCCCATTTTCTCTTTTTATTGCATTCATTGGAGAGCCCTCTTGCGCAAGATTCGTTGTGTCACTGGGGCCCAAAGCCCCAGTGTCATTTCCCAAGGAAAATGAAAACTGGAGAATTTAAAACAAATTGGGTTTTCTCAAAAACGACTCCCCGAGATTAGAGCAAGCTGCCCTTTTTTCATTAAATGCTTGGTAACAGGGGAAGCACGGGAAAAGGGGAAAAATCTGGGTTTAAAAAAGCTGATTTAGGGGAAACGAGTTGGGCGCAAGCCACTTTTACAACAAGCTGGTCAGTGCAAGCTAGCTAAATTACGTCCGTTTTACAGAACTTTGGGTAATTAAAGCAAGCCAGTTTACCCAAAAAAAGTGCCATCTGACACAAAACCCCAGTGCCAAACGGGGAAAAGGGAAACCCAAAATTACAAACCACTTTCCCCCTTTTCCCCTCCCTTGCCTGACCCCCCAACCCCCCAAACCCCCATTTTCATCTCCCTCATCTTCTTTTTTTAATTCCCATCCCTCTCCCCCTTACTTGACCCCTCTCTTTTCTTGCTCTCCTCTTCGTCCCCCAGCCCCTCCTTTTTCCTCAAATCTTAAATCTTCTTTTTTTAATTCTATTTGGTCCCTCTTCCCTGTACAATTTTCCCCTCTCCTTTCCCTCTCCCCTTTTTTTTATCCACCCCTTTCTTCCCCCTCCTCTCCCCTATTTTTTACCCCTTTCCCCTCCCCTCATTCCCCTTCGTTACAAGCCCCACCCTCTTTTTTCCCCCCTTTTTTGGGGTTCTTTTTTCTCCTCCCCCTACTTTATCCCTCTCCCCCCCCCCTCCTCCCTTTTTCTTCCCCCCTTTCCCTCCCTATACTTTTCTCCCTACTCCCCCTTTCTTTCCCCCCCCAAAAACTTCGCCCCCTCTCCCCTCGGGTTTCCCCCTATAAATTCCCCCCCCCTTTTCCCCCACCCCTTCCTCCCCCCCATAATTCGCCCACTCCCCCCTTCTTCTTCCCCCTCCCTTTCCCCCCCATCCCCCCCCTTTCCCACGGATCAACATGGATCCTGATTTTTAAAAAGCACGTGATCAAAACGGGGTTAACTTTTTCCGCCTTTGTTTTTTTTTTTTTTTTTTTTTAAAAAAGGGGTTTTTTCAAATCTCCCTTTCCCCTTCTCCCTCTCTGTCTTTTCTGTGTTCTGTGTTTGGGCCCCTGTCTTTCTCCTTGGGCCCTTTTTTCCCCTGTCTTTTCTTTAGCGAAAACCGCGTGAACTTTTTAATTTTCCTTTTATCTTTTTTTTTTTTTTCCTTTCCCTTTTTTTGTAAATTTTTTCTTTTTTTTCCATGCTTAGTTTTTACTTCTTTCATTGATTTTTTTTTTTTTTTGGGGGGGAGGGTTGCCAGCCCTTAAAAATTTTTTTAGGGATTTTTACCTGAGGCAGGGTTCTTCCCCTTTTTTTTCCCTTTTTTTTTTTAATTTTATCTTTTTCCTTTTTGGGGTTTTTTTCCATTTTTTTAAACGGGTTTCCCTTTTTTAAACCTTTCATCCTTTTTTTCCCCCAAAAGCTCCCTTTGTGATTTGAACCAAATTTTTATTCCCCCCCCAAACTCCTTGTTCTTTCCCCCTCTTCTACTTCTATCCCCACCCCTTCTCCTCCTTTTCGCTTACTAGTTATTCCTGTCCGCACTTCCTCCCATTCTCCCCCCCCCCTACCCCCTTACTCCTGTTCTACGGACCTCACCCTCCCACCCTTGCCATTATATTAAATCCCTGAAAATAGAGACGTAAACAATGACTAAAATAAACTACTAAAAATAAACAGGTACATAAAATAAACTAAAAATGATGATAATAAAATAAGGATCTTAAAATGACACGTGACACTGCGAAATACTTATGCATGACAACTGTCTTGTGACACCATAGGCCACAACTGAGATCTTGACACGGTGGGGGAGGGGAGGGAGGAGAGGGAGGGGAGAGAGGGGGAGGGGAGAGGAGGGATGAGGGGAGAGAGGAGGGGAAGAGGAGAGAGAAGGGTGAGGGGAGAGAGAAGAGGGAGGGAAGAGAGGAGGGGAAGGGGAAAGAGAAGGGGGAGGGGAGAGAGGAGGGGAGGGGAGAGAGGAGGGGGAGGGGAGAGAGGGGGAGGGGAGAGAGAAGGGTGAGGGGAGAGAGAAGAGGGAGGGAAGAGAGGAGGGGAAGGGGAAAGAGAAGGGGGAGGGGAGAGAGGAGAGGGAGGGATGAAAGGAGGGGGAGGGGAGAGAGGAGGGGAGGGAAGAGAGGAGGGGGAGGGGAGAGAGGAGGGGAGGGGCGAGAGGAGGGGTTTGATGGGGGTAGGGGGTAGGTCAGGATGGGGGGGTTCTACCGTGACACGCGATGTAAAAATGACGAGAAGTGACGTGCTGGCAGTCATTTTGACATGCCTGTGATGGGGGTAAATTGGCATATGACAGCACTCGTTATAAGAGTAGAAGAGAGAGATCAAGAGCGAGACGCCAAGATCAAGAGAAGGAGATATCGAGAGAAGGAGATATCGACAGAGAGATGTTGAGATGTCGAGGGAGGGAGGGAGGGAGAGAGGGAGAGAGAGAAAGAAGGAAAAGAGGGAGGAGAGGGGAGAAAGAGAGGAGAGAGAGAAAAAGAGAGAGAGAGAGAGAGAAGAGAGAGAGAGAGAGGAGAAGAGAGAGAGAGAGAGAAAGAGAGAGAGAGAGAGAGAGAAGAGAGAGAGAGAGAGAGAGAGAGAGGAGAGAAGAGGAGGGGAGAGAGAGAAACAGGAGAGGAGAGAGAGAGAGAGAGAGAGAGAGAGAAGGGGAGAGAGAGAGAGAGAGAGACAGAGAGAGAGAGAGAGAGAGAGAGAAGAGAGAGAGAGAGAGAGAGAGAGAGAGAGAGTCTGGTTTGAGTCTGGTTTGGATTCCATTTTACAAGAGAGAGAGAGAGAAAGGAGAACCAGGTAGCCAAACAAAAACAGAAACACTCAGTCATACAACCTACATCTTCCCCAGGGCGTCAGAGAGGCAACCTGGCACACAGACCAACAGAGGCATGTAAATCACCAGACACCAGAAACTACGAGACAACCAGAGAGAAGAAAACAGCAAAGCAGTCGGACATACAATATACACTACAATAGAAGAATACACTACATAGAATAGAATCATAGAATACAGAATAGAATGCACTACAATATACACTACAATAGAGACTTAAGAGGATCAATCAGACGGGCAGACACAGACACAGACGCAATCAGAATGGCGACAGACAGACAAGAAAGCCAACCGGCAGACGGATAAACAGGAAGATCACAAGATTACCAGACAGGCAGTAAGACATCCATATAAACAGAGATAGAGGGACTAGACAAAATCAACCAGAGACAAAGAGACAACGAGAGAGTTAAAGAGAGACAGTGAGGTATCCATACAGAGATAAAGATTAGATATAAAGAGAACAAGCGAGAACGTAAAAGTCAACGAGAGAGCGAGAATGAGGCTACCAGGAAAAGGTTGCCAGTTCGATAGACTGAGAGGCAACCAGAGACAAAATGACTACCCGAGAGACAGGGGACAACAAAAAAAAAAAAACCCAAAAAAATAAACAAAACCCAACCCAGGGGACAGACAGACAGAGGTAATGAGACAACGAAAGAGAAACAGGAATTACGCTCCACACACCATATTTTCCTAATTCAAGTTTCTCCGGGCGGAAAACGCACATGTTTATATGACATATGGTGCAATGCATGGTATGACAGCACAAATGACACGCCTTGTATACCAGATGACACGACACGACATGACACGCCACCACCTAACACATCACTGAAAACGATTAACTACCCCCGAGACATATTTACACTCCTCTTCATCTCTCCCGAATTCATTTCACGCTCAACTAACCTGCTCTTCTGATAAAACAAAAACAAACATTCCGTG
>NC_051391.1:12564268-12566768 GCF_015228065.2 Penaeus monodon | reverse complement strand
TTCTCTTTCCTCTGCTCATTTTTTATCTCCCCCTTTCTTACTCTTTCTCTCTCCCCCTCTTCTCTTCTCTTTCTCTTTTTACCCCCCCCTTATTCTTCCTCTCTCCACCCTCTCGCTCTCTTCCCTTTGTTTCTTCCTCTAATTCTCTTTTCTTTATTTCATCCTCCCTCTCTCTCTCTCTCTCTCTCTCTCTCTCTCTCTCTCTCTCTCTCTCTCTCTCAATCACCTCTCTCTCTCTCTCATTACCTCTCTCTCTCTCTCATTACCTCTCTCTCTCTCATTACCTCTCTCTCTCTCTCATTACCTCTCTCTCTCTCTCATTACCTCTTCTCTCTCTCTCTCTCTCCTCTCGTCTCTGATCGTCTCCTCTCGCTCTCTTCTCTCATTACCTCTCTCTCTCTCTCATTACCCCTCTCTCTCTCTCTCTCCTCTCTTCTCTCTCTCCCCTTCTCCCTTTTCTTCTCTTCTCTCTCTCCCCTTCTCTCTCTCGCTCGCTCGCTCCGAGATGTTAGCAGCATATCAACAGGTTTAGATAGAAATATGAAAATCTGACAAATACATCAGGAACCAAGACACGAAAATATGGGAAAATGAGATGATAAATGCAATGACAAATTAATATCTATTAGCGGGCATTACCTCTTTCCCATTCGGATCAAAACATCAAGTAAAAAAGAAATATTCCTGTCATTTTTTTTTAGCTCTCTCTGTCTTCTATACTCAACATTACTCTTTTGCAAATCCTCTTTATCTCCCTTTCATTCTCCTAATCTCTCTCTTCCTCTTCGTCCCTGCTCGTTTAGTCACCTTCGATATATATTTTTTACCGTTCCTCTCATCTTCCTTTTAGTCTGTATTATTCTAATGGTAATTCTTCAGTACTCTGTTTTCCACACTCACCTTCGTTATTCTCCTCTGGCGTTTCTTTGTCCATGATCGCCGCTGTCGAATCTTCGCTAATATTATGTCTTTTTTGCAAAATTCTCCTTCCGACCGCACTGTTCTCCCCCGGAGCTGTAGATTTCCCGGGGCACCGGGGAACTTTCGTCCCACTTCCTTACGTGTCCTTTGGAGGAAAGGGGTGGGAAAATGTAAAAATCAACAATGCGAATTTTTGGGGGGGGCTCATCCTTGGAGCGCGCGACGTTTCTTCCTCATCCTGTCGACTCACCTGCTTCTCCTTGCTTACCTATTATAGGGCTCGCTTTGGGCCCATAAGGGGCCCCCTTTTATTTTCTCGCGGGGGGTTTCCCATTGGGTCAATCGCGTTGGCCAGAGACGGACGATAACACGCTGGATACATTTTTTAATGCTGATTATTCTGTGGAAAAATAGAGTACATATAAATGGACGCGTTTATGAATAGATAACTAAAAATCATGACATATAACAGTTTTAAAAATCATGATCAATACGAAATGTTAGTATAAAAACGATATATAAAGAAAATAAACACGAGGATAAATGCCTACCTGACAACCAGTCGGAGCGAAAAAAGGTCATTCATCAATAAAAATTTGACATTGCATTTTGATAATAAAATGTCCTATTAATTCCACATCTCGGGCCGTGCGAGAACGTTAATAATAAAGATGAATATTGTACTTACAATGAAATGATAATGAGATGACCAGAGATTATAGTAAATAAAAAAAGAGAGAAGCACCGTTTACCGAAAGGGCATATTGGATTGAAAGCAAACTCGAATTTGTCTGATCAATTGCAACAGGCTAATGACTGCGCTGTATAAGTTCACAAAATTCAAAAAAAAAGTGGGGAAAAATTGTTGTTACGCTGTCGTGGGAAATTCTATATCGGTTTTTTATTTTTTTTCTCCTCTCTTCTCTTCTCTTCTCTTCTCTCTTCTCTCTCTCTCTCTCTCTCTCTCTCTCTCTCTCCTTCTCCTCTCTTCTCTCCTTTTCTCTCTCTCACTTTTATCTCTCTCTCTCTCTCTCTCTCTCCTCTCTTTCTCCTTCTCCTCTCTCTCCTTCTCTTTCTCCTTCTCTTTCTCCTTCTCTCTCTCCTCTCTCTCTCTTTCTCTCTCTCTCTTCTTCTCTCTCTCCTCCTCTCTCTTTTCTCTTTCTTTTTCTCTTTTCCTTCTCTTCTCTCCCTTCTCCTTCCTTCCTTCTTCCTATCTTTCTCTTCTTCTCTCTTTTTCCTCCCCCTCTCTCTCTCTCTCTCTCTCTCCTCTCTCCCCTTTTCCTCTCTTCCTCTCTCCCCCTCTCTTCTTCTCTTCCCCCTCTCCCTCTCTCCCCCCTCTCTCTCTCATCTCTCTTCTCTCCTCTCTCTCTCTCCCCTTTTCCTCTCTCCTCCTCCTCTCCTTTTTCTCCTTTTTTTTCCCCTCTCTCTCTCTTTTTCTCCTTTTTCTTTCCTCTCTTTCCTTTTCTTTCTCCATCTCCCCCTTCTTTTTCTCCCCTTTTCCCCTTTTCTTCTCTCCTTTCTCCTCTCCCCCCTCCTCAAACTTTTCTCCTTTTTCTTTCTTTTTCTCTCTTTTCCCTCT
>NC_051391.1:12539268-12544268 GCF_015228065.2 Penaeus monodon | reverse complement strand
ATTGTACAAACAAATAAAATGACGACTAATATTTATCATGCATGCCGATAAATGAATCATGATCAATCAAAATGGACAAATACATTGCAGAATTCACCGCATGCACTCGTACATCCGCCGTTCGTGTAAGAGACGGATTCATCTGACTGTTCCCAAGCATGACTTCACGAACGGTGCGGATCCACGAACGCATTTTCATGACGCGGTTTTCTCTGTTTGCATGCGATGCCGCCTCTATTAGTAGTACTATCAGAACTGTGAATATGTATGATTTATTAGTGTTTTGCTAGTTTATTATAATATACGTATACTTTTTATCTTCTGATATTAATGTCATTGTTATTTATGGTTTTGTGATAGGGAAATTGGCAGACATTTTTATTTTGTTACTTCTATCTTTTTGTGTATATTTATGTCGTCTGTTTCTTTTAAATGCCCGCGATTCTTACTCCTCTATCTTTGATTTTTCATTCTCATCATTTCCTCCTTACTATTCTAATCTTATTCTTATTCCTTTCCCAGGTTTCTCTCTCACAAGGGTTGCCAACTAATGGCTTGATAGTATATGCACGTCACACCCCCTGTCTAGAGGTGTGTTCTGTGTCGGACCCATGTTGATCTAAACTACTGGTTACGCTAAATTTTCGCGATACTGAGCTTTTCTGTTTTCATTTGCCGAAATATGATAGATTATAAATGAAATAAGTGAAATGGAATTACTTTGCAAAAGGGGGGGAGGGGGGGTGAGTTGAATTACACTTCGCTCGTTGTGTTATTTTGTAAGTATTAAATTTGTACGGTTAAGGTGTACTTTTAGGGTATCTGGGTCATGGTGTTTCATGATAAGATGACCTTGGTGTATATAGTCTGCGATTTGATGTCCACTGACGTCAAGAAAAAGAAAGAAAGAAAGAAAGAAAACAACACCTAAAATAGGTGACATTTCCCCCCCCAAAAAAAAAAAAAAAAAAAAAAAAAAAATGAAAGGTGATTCTAAATTTAGCCACGTAAAAACTAATCAATATGCTCGTATCTTAGCAAACAACGGAAATAGAAATAAACTTCTTATTCTAGTTTCAGGGTTCAAGAAATTCAATAACTTAGATGATTCTATAATCTTCAGTAAAGAAAGGCTGCCGACGAATTCAAACAAACATTTCGTGAATTATATGTTAGTATTATATCTCTCATACCGATCATCTGTTAAGTATGTTAAGATGAAAGAGTTATCCAGATGCCTTTTTGATTGGGTGTTTACCGATGCTCAAGTGTTTTAGTTAAGGTGAGCGCACTTCAAGCGGTCTAATAAGGGACTGATGATAGCGTGGATACTTACGTCGAGGATAGATATGTGTGAGTAAATATGAAATTGGATATTTAGATTAATTTTAGAAAGGGATAGATTGAAGACCGTTATAATGTATATGGATAGATTGATAACTAAATGCAAAATGAATGAGGAAAACGCTTAAGTTCAAAATAATTTTGCGAGGAGACGAATTAAAGGCTTAAGAATGACAATGATAACGACGATGATTATAAGTGATAGCAGGAATAGCAACATTACCAACAATAGCCATTATCAGTGACAATAATAACAACAGTAACATATGCATTAATTAGCGGTAATGAATGATAGTGGTCGATACTACTATTGTCAGCTCTATGATTTACACCACCAGCATGACTATCACAACCACAGAACAATAACAATTAACGAGGTAAACAGTAAAACAACACTCTGACGAGCCAATTAAAGATGTCGCCAGCGTGTTTTCGACGAGTCACGCCCCAACGGCTTTTCCCGCCCGTTTCCATGGCAACGCGGTGCTGGGGGACGTTCATGAATGAGAGGCAAGATAATGCAAGTCATGAGTGCAACAAGGGAAGGAGGGAGGGAGGGAGGGAGGGAGGGAGGCGTGGGAAGTGGGGATTAGGTGGGTGGAGAGAGGAAGGAAAGCAGAGCGGGATGTTGAGAGGAAGAGGGAGGAGGGAGGGCGAGAGAAAGGGAGAGGGGGAGTGGACGGGATGGTGAGAGGGAGGGAGAGGGAGGGATTGGGTGGGAGGAAAGGGAGAGGAGGAGATCTGGGTGTGGAGAGGAAGAGAGAAGGAGAGGGAGGGAGGGAGAAAATGAGAGGAGGAGTGGAGGGGATGGTGAGAGGGAGAAAGGGGAGAGTGGGAAGTTGAAAGGAAGATGGAAGGGAGAGAAAGAGTGGGGGGAATGGAGGGGACGATGAGAGGGAGGGAGAGTAGAAACTGGGGAAGAAAGAGGGAAGGAAGGAAAAAAGGGAGAGATGGATGTGGAAAAGAAGAGAGAAGATAAGGAGAGGAGAAAGGGAGAAGGGAAGTGGGGGAATGGCGAGAAAGGGAGAAGGAGAGGAAGGGAGAGGGAGAGACCTAATAGTTTCGAATAAAAGCAAACTATTAGTCGATTTATTGAGAAAAATAGATAGATAAATATGAACAATCTGCCATTCTCACTATATTTTTATGATAATGGTGATATGGTGATAATAATAGTAGTAGTCGTAGTAATGATAATGATAATGATAACATTTATGACAATAAGGATAATGATGAAGATAATGATATCGGTAATGGCAATAATGACAACAGTTATGATAATGATGATGATAATGATGACAATGATGATAACGATAATAAGTCATTATAATGATAATAATTATAATAACAATAACAATAATAACGATAATAGTAACAGTAATAATGATAATAATAATAATAATAATAATGATAATAATAATAATAATTATTATTATTATTATCATAATAACAATAATAATAATAGTAGTAATTATAATAGCGATGATAATAATATTAATAATAATTATACCGATAACGATGAAAATAACATAAATGATAATAATAAAACTGATAATGATAATGACACTATTAATAACAATTACAATAATAATAACAGCAGTAAGAATGATAATAGTGATACTGATTATCAGTGACTCTGATAATTATAATACTAATGATAATGATGATTATCATGATGATGATGATAGTAATAATAATAATAATATAATAATAATAATAACAATAATAATAATATAATAAAAATAATAATAATAATAATAATATAATGATATAATAATAATAATAATAATAACAACAACAACAATAATAATAATAATAATAATAATATAATAATATAATAATAATAATAATGATAATGATAACAATAATAATAATAATAATAATAATTATTATTATTTATTATTATTATTATTATTAATTATTAATTATTATTATTATAATGATAATAATAATAATAATAGTAATAACAGTTATAATAATAATATAATAATAATAATAATAATAATAATAATAATAATAATGATAATAGATAATAATAATTATATCTATTAAAATGATATATCAATAGATAGTAAAAAAGTTAATATGTAATCAATAATGATATAAACTAATCAATAAATCAAATATAATAAACTAAATAATAAAATATACAACAATAAAAATTAATTGTAAGATAATGATACTAAAACGAAGCGAAGCTTATCTAGGGCAGTGGCTCAACCATCTATATTTCACTGACGAAGCAACAACAACAAGAGGTCAGAAAAACGCTAAAGTTCATTGAACAAAAGGTCTGTCACACCGAAATGATATCTAACAAACAGACTCAAAATGTGAACAGCTGTAACTCCCTCCCCTTCCCTGTCTGACACACACACACGCACACACACACACGCACACACACACACGCACACACACACACTAACACACACACACACATACACACACACACGCACGCGCGCACGCACACACACACACACACACACACACTAACACGCACACACACACAACACACACACACACACACACACACACACAACACACACACACACACACGTACACAGACGCACATAATAAAAAACGTAAACACACATGACCCTCCCCCCCCCCTCCTCTCTGCCAACCTTCTGCACCTACGTCCCTACTTCTTCCGACTCCCCTCCCCCACCTCCTTCTCCCTCCTCCCACACCTCCCCCCTCCCCCCTCCTTCTCCCACCCCTCCGCCCCCCCTCCCTCCCTCCCCCTCCTCACCCCATCTCCGCGCACCCCCCTCCCCCGAACAGACACAGACAGACACTCGCACACAGTCACAGGATATCGACATGGATTAGCCATTTCGCCACAAGAGGAATCACTCACCACGCGCATGTTAACTACTCCAGTCTACCGTGGGAGAGCATGTTCAAGTTCAGTCCGAGGGCGGTGTAACTTTTCCTTTCATTATGTATATATATATATATATATATATATATATATATATATATGTATATATATATATATATATATATATATATATATATATATATATATATTTTTTTTTTTTTTTTTTTTTTTTTTTTTTTTTTTTTTTTTTTTTACATCAACAAATATTCAGAATAGGGTAAATATTGTCTACCAAAAAAAAAAACGGTGTTTCTATGAAAGTCAGCTAAGATACATACATATGTATACAAACGTAAAGAATTGCACACATATACATATATACATACACAAATACATACATACATACGAACATACATACATACACACGTACATACATACATAATACATATATAGATGCACACATATACATACATACACACATACACACATACCTACATGCATACATACATATACACATACATAGATATATAGACACATACACATACATACACATCCATCCATCCATCCATCCACTACACGTAAACTTATCGATTTACATAAATTTATCTATATAAAAGGAATAAAGCGTATACCCAAGCCTGCATATTTGCATGTGTACGTACGTATGCACTGATGTGGGTTCATGCGTGGATATGTGCGTACGTGCGTGCATGGGTGTGCGTGCGTACGTGGGCTTGTGTGTTTGTTTATACGCCAGAGTTGAGTGCGTGTTTTGACTAGGAACAGAGGAGGGGGGATTTAAGGAGAGAGAGAGGAAGAGAGAGAGAGAGGA
>NC_051391.1:12525456-12527956 GCF_015228065.2 Penaeus monodon | reverse complement strand
TCCCCCTCACCTTCCTACTTAGCGCCGCTGGTCATGAACTCTCCCGCAGACATGTTCCAGACACGTTTCTTTATCGTAGCCAAATACCCTGACAGATCGACTCCTGTGTTCTTTGATTGATAGATGTCATGACCTTTTAAGAGAGCACAGGTTCATAATCTGTGGGGGGGGAGGTTGAGGGGGGGGGGAGGAGGTACAGTGTGGTTGAAGCTGTATTTGTTTGTTTGTTTGGGTGGGAGAGTTCTTCTGTGTGTGTGTTTGTGCGTTTGGTTGTGGTTGTGTTTGTATTAGTGTGTGTGTGTGTGTGTGTGTGTGTGTGTGTGTGTGTGTGTGTGTGTGTGTGTGTGTATAGGTGTATGCGGATGTGTGTGTGTGTGTGTGTGTGTGTGTGTGTGTGTGTGGTTTATGTGTGTGTGTGTGTGTGTGTGTGTGTAAGTATGCGGGTGAGTGGGAATTATAAAAAAAAACACAGAATGAAAGAGAAAGAAAGAAACAGAGAGAGAAAAAAAAGAACAGAAAGAAAAGAGAACCAGAGACATACCCTACCCCTTCTAACACCCCCTACCCCCACACCCATCACCCCCACACCCCCACACACCCCCACCCCTATCCCTCACACCCACCATACCACAAGCCCTCACACACCCCATCCCCCACACCCACCATACAAGAAGGGGACCTCTGTGTTAAATGTCATCTGCCTCGCATTCACTCGACTGAATCACAAGATGTTTACAGACACACATACACGCTGATGCATCCATGACGTGTTGGCATTTGCAGAATGAGAGGCGAAGAAATATCTGAGCTCTGGACTGTGTAGGTGCTTGAGGATGTGAGATTAGTGTTTATGTCGCGATGAACTTTCTTCTGTGATCATGGGTCCCGTTTTTTTCCTCAGCGCGTATTTTCTTTCTCGTGTGTTGTGTTTTTTTCATTTTTATTCTTATTTTATTTTATGTATATATATATGTATATATATATATATATATATATATATATATATATATATATATATATATATATATATATTTTTTTTTTTTTTTTTTTTTTTTTTTTTTTTTTTTTTGCCGGGGGGGGGTGTACTTTAGACTCTGCCATTGGTGTTGTTGTTGTTTTTTCTTGTAGGAGAGCTACTTTAACTGCTTTTATTAGCAGTTATCACTATCACTGTTTTTATTATTAAGACAACAACAATATCTATTACTATTACTGCTACTATTATTGCTACTATTGTTACTACTACTACTACTACTATTGCTACTACTACGAATCACAATTACTACTAGATTACTGTAATATCTCTTACATTACTACAATAATATTTAACTACCTCTCCTTACCTTTCTTTTTCTCTTCCTTTTTTCATCATTACTGCTATTACTACTTATTCTCCTCCTCCTCCTCCCCTCCTCCTCCATTTTTCGTGAATTTGCTCTTGTTCTTCATCATCACTATCTTCATCTTTTTCCTTCTTCGTCGTCGTTATTTACTTCTCTCCTCCTCTTCTTCTTCGTCTTCTTCTTGTTCTTCCAATTCGTTTCCTTATTTCCTTTTTTTATTATTATTCTCCTCTTCTTCTTCTTCTTCTCCCATCTTCTTATTCTTGATGGATGTTTTTTTTCTTCTTCTCCTCCTCCTCCCTTTTCTCCATCTATTTCTTGTTCTTCTTCTTGTCCTTTAATCTCTTTCTCCTTCATATTATTATTATATTATTATTGTTACTATTATTATTGTAATTACTATTATTATTATTATTGTATTATTTATTATTTATTATTTATTATTATTATTATTATTATTATATTATTATTATTATTATTATTATATTATTATTATTATTATTATTATTATTATTTTATTATTATTATTATTATTATTATTATCTTTATTATTATTATTATTATTATTATATTATCTATTTATTATTATTTATATTATTATTATTATCTATTATTATATATTATTAATTATATATTAATTATTATTATATTATATTATTATTATATTATTATATTATTATATTATTATTATTATTATTATTTTATATTAATTTTTAAATTTTATCATTTTTTTTTATTATTTTTTATTGTTTTATTATATATCATTATTACATTATTTTTATTTTATCATAATACATTATATTATATTTTATTATTATTATTATTTTTTATTTTTATTATTTTTATTTTTTTTTTTTTTTTTTTTTTTTTTTTTTTTTTTTTTTTTTTTTTTTTTTTTTTTTTTTTTTTTTTTTTTTTTTTTTTTTTTTTTTTTTTTTTTAAAAAAAAAAAAAAAAAAAAAAAAAAAAAAAAAAAAAAAAAAAAAAAAAAATTTTTATTATTACTTTTTTTTATTAATTTTTTTATTATTATTTATTTTAATTTATTTTAAAAAAATTAAAAATTTTTTTTTATTATTATTTTTTTTAAAAAAAAAAATTTTTTTTTTTTTTTTTATTATTATTTTTTTATTATTATTTAAATTTTTTTTTATTTTT
>NC_051391.1:12515222-12517722 GCF_015228065.2 Penaeus monodon | reverse complement strand
GAGAATGAATCTATCTTTAGTAAAAGGTGGTTGAAGTGCTTTACATCCGAAGTTTGTAAAGCATTAGACGACGTGGAATGTGACACAGGTCAAGTCATTTTTGCTGTTTCCAAGTTACTAGCATCAGTAAATGAGGTAAAATGTAACTTGGCGAAATTTAAGTCTGTCTGTGAAAAAATGAGACGGATATTGAAGCTCAACTGAGCTTTCCAGTGCCTGGCCTAAAATCTTACAATGCGAATGAATGCCTAGGATGTAGATCTTATTCTTATATATGCCACACATATTATGTAATCATGAGCGTTTGAGCACGACAAAGAATGAAACTTGGTGTTGCAAAACACGTGAATCTCCTCTTATATACTTTGTTAGTAATATATATTTGTACCGTATGCACACACACACACACACACACACACACACACACACACACACACACACTTATGTATATTCCCCGTCGCGGCAGTCGTAAAAATGTCTGCGCTCTGACCGCTGGCTTGAGCCCGATCTCACGGCAAGAAAACGACATATCGCCTTGAGAAGTCAAACGCAGGTGCGCCGAACCGCGGTTTATAAGAAAGGGCATCCAGGCCAGCCCAACTCAGTGCTGGTCCTAAGCCCGGATAAATAGATAATGATTACCTAAAAAAGGTAACACCGGCACTCTCCGTGGAAATGAACTGGGGACCCTACCACGTACTCACTCCAAGAGCATCACAACATGAAAACTACAATTAAGTATCATGCTGTGACCACGGCGGCTCAAACATGAACATGGAAAAAAAAAAAAAAAAAAAAAAAAAAAAAAAAATATATATATATATATATAAATATATAATATATATATATATATATATATATATATATATATATATATATATATATATATATATATATTTGGGGCCGAAGTGGCCGAATGTTAGAGCATCGGACTCAGGACTGTCACGACGGCAATCTGAGTTCGAGGGTTCGAGTCACCGGCCGGCGCGTTGTTTCCCTTGGGCAAGGAACTTCACCTCGATTGCCTGCCTAGCCACTGGGTGGCCAAGCCAGCCCAAAGTCAGGGATGGTCGAAAAAAAACACGGGCACATCCCCCCCCTTTTTTTTCCCCCAAAATTTTTTTTTAAAGTTTTACCCCCACAAAATTTTCCCAAATTTCAAAATTTTTTTTGTTTTCAAGGGGGGTTTTTTACTTTCCGAAAAAATTTTTATTTTAAAAAATTTTAAATTTTTCCCGGGAAAAATTTTTTTTGGGTTTCCCCTTGAAAAAAATTGAAAAGGAAAAATGAGTTTCCCGGCCTTTCCCCCTCTTTAAAATTTTTTTTGGGGGGGCCAAAATAAAATTTAAAATTTTTAAAATTGAACATTTATGAACAGACTCTAGAAAAAAGAAAAAATTTGGGTTTAAACAGGAATTTTTTTTGGAGTAAATTTTTGTAGAGCCCCAACCCAAAAACCCCCCCAAAAACCCAAAAATTATGAAATTTTCCCTCCCGGGTCAAAATTTCTGACGCGGTACCCGATCTGGGGGGAAAACTAAAATTTTGAGAAGCCCAAAGGGGGGGCCCCGTTTATAAGAAAGGGCCACCAGAATAGGGGCCCAAAGCCGGAAAAAAAATGTTCCAAAAAAGGAAACCCCCCTTTCCCCGGGAAATGAACTGGGGACCCTAAAAAAAGGATCCAAAAAAAAAGTATCAGTGTCCCCGGGGAAAAAAATTTAAAAAAAAAAAAAAAAAAAAAAAAAAAAAATTAAATTTTTTAAAAAAAATTTTACATAAAATTTTTAAAATTTAAATTAATTTAAATAAATTTTTTTTTCCAAGTCCAAGGGGGGATGGAAAACAAATTCCGAGAATCGGGTTCGATTGGGGGGCCGGGTTTTTCCCCTTGGGCAAAAAATTCCCTCGATTGTCCGGGAAGCCACCAATATGCCAAATAAGGGGGGGGAAAAAAAAAAAAAAAAAAAAAGGAAAAAAAAAAAAAAAAAAACCCCAAAAAGGGGGAAAATTAAAACTGCCAAAAAAAACAAAAAAACCCCCAAAACCCCCCCCCCGGGGGGTTGGTTAAAAACGCCGACGAACTGGTTGGGGCGATCACGGGGGGGGTTTTTTCCCTTTTGGGCAAGGATTCCCTGGGTTTAACCCCGGGGAAGCCAGCCCAAGCAGTGGGGCCCCAAGCCCGGAAAAAAGGGGAAAAATTTCCAAAAGGGTAACACCGGACTCTCCCTGGAAAGGAAAAAAGGGGGCCCACCACGTACTCCCCCCAAGAGATCAAACAGAAAAAAATAAATATCATGCTGTACCACGGCGGTCAACATGAACCCCCAAAAAAAAAAAAAAAAAATTTTTTAAATCTTTTTTTTAGGTTAAATTTTTTCTATTTTTGGGTTTACCACAGAGGGGGCACCCCAAGGGCAGGTAGGAATAAAAGTTCCCTTCCCCGGAAAAAAGGGGGTGATCGAATTGCCAGATTTGGTGGGGCCAGCGCCAACCCCTTGGA
>NC_051391.1:12494016-12514016 GCF_015228065.2 Penaeus monodon | reverse complement strand
TTTCCCTCTCTCCCCACCTCCCGCTTTCTCTTTCTTTCATTTATTATTTTTTATCCATGTTAACACAGCTGTTGTTGTTGATGAACATAATGCGACTAAGTTCAGTTGCTTGTGTCACTCAAGTTATTGCTTGCGTTCGGTCTGTTCATCCTCTTGCATTTTTTTTCATATATATATAATTTCTCTATTTATTTTTCCTTTTTTTCAGATATATATAATTCATCCATTTATTTTTTTCTTTCGGTTTGTCCTTGCCGGTTTCACCCCATGATGAGGGAAGGATGTTTTTCTTGCACTTGGTCTCTCTTTTTTTGTATGTTTCTGGCAGGATGAGAGGATTAATGTCTCTTGTTTTTGTTTTGTTTTTTTGTTATTGTTGTTGTTGTTTCTTATTATTTTTTTTATTTATTTTCTTTTTTCTTTTTTTATTTATTTATTTTTTGTCTATTAGTTTCCATGCGTGATTTCGGTCTAGTATTACGTTTTTAGTCTATTTGAAGATATTTATCCTAAAGATTTTCTCTCTAAATATCTAACTATTTACATTCCACATGAATACGATAAAAAACATTTATAAACACAGAAAGATTCGACTGCTAAACCACATCAGGCACAGAGACACTCAGCCAATGATTTCTTCAGCGAAGAAAAAGTCTGTAATCCCACATACTTGGGGTAATGCGTCTTTAGACATGCACTTCTAGGTAATGCATCTTTAGGGTATCCACTGTGATGTAATACTTACAGGAATTCCATTTTTATAAAGTGCTCTTCAGCGTAAGAAGTTTTGTTTATCTACTTGTGAATCCTAATGCAATACTTGCTTTTAGTATAAGTTTTTAGTGTATAACATGTAAAATATGAACCTTCAATTAATTCACATATACTCTGACACAATACTTTGTAAATTATACAACATATTGCATCACGGACAGACTCTAGGTTTAGAATCACACTGTAATATGATAGTCTTTTAAAAGCACCAAACTCACAACACATTCTAGAACAATCATCCTTGACAGCAGCAAACCACAATAAGACAACAACAACAACAAAAACAACAACACAAAAAATCCAAAGTCAAGCAACGACTCAATAGGCAGAACAAGACGTCGCTTTGCCAGAGAGCCATCAGAACTCGAGAACAGTGGCGAACGAGGCCATATTCAGACGGGACGTTGATTAGCATAACGAGGCAAAGTACCGAGGATGAAGTGGAGTCTAAGATAACAAAATCTTCCGGTCCTTAAAGACAAGTGATGAGACCAAACCATGGAGTGAGAGAGTGGCTTGAATTTGGTTGAGTCGATGTGGGTATTTTTGTGTGTGTGTGTGTGTGGTGTGTGTGTGAAGTTATGTGGTGTAATGATTTACTGTATTTTATTTAATTTATCGTGTGTCTATGATGGATTGAATGATTAGACAAGATATGATGAGTGTGGCATAAAAGATGGTAGGGAATGACTAGTTATATAAACGTGGGTAGGGATTTGAGTGCAGTAGATAACAACTGTTGACCTACTGTTTTCACACATGCATATGTGTGTGTGTGTGCGTGTGTGTAAATATATATATTACATACATATATATATATATATACTTATATATATATCTATATATATTATATATATATATATATATATATACACGCACACAACACCTATATATTTTGTGTGTAGTGTTGTGTGTGTGTGCGTGTGGGTGTGTTGTGTGTGTGTGGTGTGTGTGTTGTGTGTCTGCACCCCCCCCCACACACAATAGTATAAACACACACACACACACACATACACACACACACACACATACAACACACACACACATATATATATATATATATAATATATATATATATATAATATATATATTTATATATATATGGGGCGCGGTGGCCGATAGTTAGAGCGTCGGACTCAAGACTGGCCCCGCGACGCAATCTGGCGTTCGAGGGTTCGAGTCACTCGGCCGGCGCGTTGCTCCCTGGGCAAGGAACTTCCTGATTGCCTACCTATCACTGGGTGTCCCAAGCCAGCCCATCAAGTGCTGGTCCCAAGCCCGGTAAATTGAGAGAATGATTACCTAAAAAGGTAACACCACCGGCACTCTCTCTCGTGGAAAGAACTGGGGACCCTACCAGTACTCACTCACACACATGAAAAAACCTATCAATTAAGTGTCATGCTGTGACCACGGCGGCGGCTCATTATCTATATATATATATATATATATATATAATATATATATATATATATATATATATATCTGATATATATATATATATATAGTATATATATTATATTATATATATATATGATATAGATATATATAAACGAACGAATGATGAAGTGGTGAAAAAAGTAAAATTGTAAATACCGGCTGTTGGACATCTTGAACAGGAGGAATAACGTTATGTGTCTGTGATGAGAAGTAATGGTATTAAATCAGACTTGTTGACAGGGATGGTGATAGGAAACCAGAGGATGAGGTGCAAACCGAAGACTAAGACCTAGAGTGCGAGTCCGACATCAAGAGATCTTTTGCGGGCTGTCCGATGTACAAGAGTTAAAGAAAGCTTAGATCGTGAGTTTAGTTACCTAAAAATCGAGGTAAGATACGGTGATACCATGGCGCACTATCCTTTCGACTCAAAAATATTAGACAATCTAGACAGATCATCAGACTTGTAAACTTGGCGAAGGTTTGGATTAGGTACTTATACTTTCGTGCTTGCTCGAACACGGCGGTGATAATTGTTTGTATCCCCTCAGGCTGACTTTCAACGGGGGTTAAAAGGTTCAGAAATAGTAGGAAAGAGGGAACACTCGCCAAAAGTATTTTGGGTCTTGGTAGTCTAGTCAATGTGAAAGCATTATATATGAACGCTGCCAGGGACACACGCTTCTTAGAGATCGCGCACGTTTGGAGTTATGCGCAAAAACATGCAGGACTTGAACGGCCCAGCGGTGGCCGAGTGGTAGAACATCGGACTCAGCCTGGCACGAAGATTGCAATCTTGATGTTCGTGAGGTGTTTCGTGAGTCCCCGGCCGGCCGCGATTGTTTTGCCTTAGGGCAAGACGTGTCATCTCGATTGCCTACCTAGCCATGGAGGTGGGCCGAAGCCGCCCAAGTCCAGTGCGGTCCCGGATCCGGGTAATAGAAGTGATGTGACTCGATAAAAAAAAAAAACAGCGGGGGAAGCAACGGCACCCCACCGCTCTAAATTGCAAGTAAAAAAATCATGGAAGCCCATGATCGTCAGGCCGCGGTACCGAATGGTTAGAGCGTCGGACTCAAGAACTGTTCACTGACGGCAATTCTGAATTGTGAGGGTTCTAGTCACGGACCGGCGCGTTGTTCCCTTGGGCGAAGGAACTTTCACCATTTATTGCCTACCGAGCCACTGTGGTGCACGCAAGTTCACCCAAGTCAAGTGCTGGTCTCAAGCCGGAATAAATAGAGAAATGATTACCTAAAAAGGTACCAAAGGGCAACGCCTGGGCACGGCACTCGAAATGCGTACTGTCGATCCGTGTGGAAAGGAACTGGGACCCTACCACGTCTCACTCTCAAGAGCACACAACTGAAAACTTCATTAATATAATCATGCGGTTGAATCACTTCGGCTCAGACATGACTAAACGCGTGTTAAACAGATGTATGTTTTAATACATACATATATATCATATATAATATATAATTTAGTATATATATATATATAGTATATATTTATACATATATATAGCATATCATTACACACCACCAAACAGGCACATACATCATACACACACACACACACACCACATGAAGCCACATACATACGCACACTACACAGACACACACACACACACACCGCACACGCACAAGCACACTACTACATAACATATATATTTCACACACACGCACACACACCACACAGCACACACACCACATCAGGAGCACGACACCACATCAACACACAGAACACACACAGCATAGACACACCCACACACACATACAACACACCACACCAGACACACACACCCTCGTATTCACCACCCACCCACACAGCACACACATACACACACAATTCACACTACAACAGTACACACAAACCTATACCACGACACACACCACACACCACACAGCACTTTCACACAACCACACACACAATACACACACACACAACACACAACACAGGACACACACATACTGTGTACACCACACAACACCAGATATTTGATATATATATATATATATATATAGATATATATATGATATATATATAATTATTATATATACATACACACACCAACACACAACACACACCACACACACACACATTGCACACGCACCACAACACACGACACACACACGCACACAAACCACGCAAAGACACCACACAACACACACACACAACACACACACACACACAACACAACACCACACACATACATCACCACACACAACACACACAACACACACACACACAACACACACACACACAACACACACCACACACACAACACACACACAATACGCACACACACGCACACACACGCACACACAAACCGCGCACACACCACACACACACACGCACACACACACACGCACACACACACACGCCCCAAAACACACACACACACACAAAACACACACACACAACACACGCACGCACACAACGCACACAGCACGCACACGCACAACGCACCCCGCACACACACACACATATAAATATATATATAATATATAATAAAATAATATATGTATATATATATGATATATATATATATATATATATATATATAAAAATATATATTATATATATAATATAATATAATATTATATATAATATAAAATATATATATATATATATCATATATATAATATATATATATATATAATTTTTTACAATACCAAGCAAGTCATTATTTAAGGAGAAATAAAAAAACAAAAACCTAGATACAAGAGCAATGGGGACCCCAAAGCTATAGAAGACACTTAGTTTGTAGATTTCATTTGTAGACACGGTAATGGTAAAGAAGGAAAGAAAGAGAGAGAGAGAGAGAGGCGGAAGAGAGGAGAGAGAGAGAGAGTGAGAGAGAGAGAGGAGAGAGAGAGAGAGAGAAGAGAGAGAGAGAGAGAGGAGAGAGAGATGATAATATATATGCTCTCTCTCTCTCTCTTTCTCTTCTATCTCTCTCTATCTCTCTCTTTTTCTTTACTCTCTCTCTCTCTCTCTCATTCTCTCTCTCTCTCTCTCTCTCCTCCTCTCTCTCTCACTCTCTCTCTCACTCTCTCTCTCACTCTCCACTCTATCTTTCTTTCTTTACCGTGATCTTACAAGGAAAAATCTACAACTAAGTTTTTCTAAGCTTTGTCCATGGCTCTGTATCTAGTTTTTGTTTTTTATTTTCCATGAGTAATGTCTGGTTTGATGCATTTTTTTAAAATAATTTCCTAGGTTGTTACTCCGGCAATTGCTGGAGCAGAACTATCTAGGAAATATGTATGCTGTTATTGAGATGTAGTCGATTTGTCCACAGTAAAAGTTATGCAGGATCTAATGTACTTCAAGAATGAGACACAGGACGGTAATCGTTGTCTTTAGCCCCGTAGCCTAAAGCAGTTTCAAGCTAGAACAGTTAGCTTGGAGCAGGTGTTTTTCTGGTTTCTTAGTTTAGTTAGAAATCTTGGAACTAGATTGTTTGATACGTTGAGGACACTTTTAATAGGAAACTAGGCAACTCTAATGATCACGGATTCATCTCCAGAATTATCCAAAAGATAAAGAATTTCTTGCGAGGGGAAAGTACAGTCAGCGCTTGTATTGAAAAAGCTGACCTAAGCGTTCTATAAGAAATTCGGTGATAATACCGGGAGGAAAAGAAGTTTATCGGATATATGGTTGACTTGCGGGAAATGCTAAAGTATCCTATGACTCGGTACAGCGTTCATCCTGATGCTGACGTAATCCCAGCTACAATTGGCAGGGAATGGCACGGCTAAACGTAGATCGCAAGGCACGTAAATGCAGAGTTTGCAACGGTATTCAGATATAACTCTGAGGAACATTCAATGAATAGGATGAACAAACGTAACATGTAGAATCAGGGACGTGTTCAAGAGTTTAGCGAGAGGTGCTCTGCATCGAAGTCAGTAAGGATGCTAGACGATTCATCGGTGTTGATGTAGATGATGCTGTGGCAACTGTTTCAGTAGGTAATCCAGTGTAGCTCTGGAGGCAGTTCTGGCAACAGTACTGAGTACGCTGAAATGAATCTATCTTTAGTAAAAAGGTGGTTGAAGTGCTTTACATCCGAAGTTTGTAAAGCATTAGGACGACGTGGAATGTGACACAGGTCAAGTCATTTTTGCCGTTTCCAAGTTACTAGCGTCGTAATGAAGGTAAACATAACTGGCGAAATTTAAGTCTGTCTGTGAAAAAATGAGACGGATATTGAAGCTCAAACGAGCTTTACAGTTGCCTGGCCAAAATCTTACAAGCGACATGAATGCTAGGATGTAGACTTAGTCTTCATATATGCGACACATATAGTAATCATGAGCGTCTGAGCACGACAACGAATGAAACTTGGTGGTTTGCGTAAAAAACGTGGAATCTCCTCTTATATATTTGTTAGAATCTATAATTTGTACCGTATGCACACACACACACACCCACACACACCCACACACACACACACACACCACACACTTATGTATATGCCCCGTCCGCGGCAGTCGTAAAATGTTTGCGCTCTGACCGCCTGGCTTGAGCCCGATCTCACGGCAAGAAAAACGACATATCGCATTGAGAGAAGTCAAACGCAGGTGCGCCGAACGCGGGTTTATAAGAAAGGGGCATCCAGGCCAGCCCAACTCAGTGCTGCGTCCTAAGCCCGGATAAATAGATAATGATTACCTAAAAAGGTAACACCGGCACTTCTCCGGTGGAAATGAACTGGGGGGACCTACCACGTACTCACTCAGAGCATCACAACATGAAAAACTTACAATTAAGTATCATGCTGTGACCACGGCGGCTCAAACATGAACAGGAAAAAAAAAAAAAAAAAAAAAAAAAAAAAAAAAAAAAAAAAAAAAAAAAAAAATTATATATATAATATATATATATATAATTATATAATATATATATATATACTATATATATATTATATATATAAAATATATAAATACAGAGGAAGAGGCAAACGAAGAACAAGACTGAGCGACCAATATTCAAAGATATTGCGGCTGTCGAGGATAAAGTGGAAAGAAAAGCGGTAAGATCGAGTTTAGTGGCCGAAGGATGGTGGAGAGGTCCACGGATGCTCAAGCATGAGCATACCGGTTATTGATTGATTTGATATATATATATATCAATCAATAAACGTATGACTCATGTTTTGAGCCGGCCGTGGACTTCTCCACCATCCTCGCCACTAAACTCGATCTTACGCTTTTCTCTCCACATTGATACCATCGACAGCCCGCCAAATATCTTTGATATTGTCGCTCAGTCGTTGTACTTCGGGTTTGCCTCTTCCCTCTGTTGCCATCACCATCCTGTTCAGCAAGTTTTTCTAATACTTTACTTCTCATTCATGACCCAATTAAACTTAATTTCCTCCCTGTTCAAGACGTCCAACAGTCGGGTCTTTACAATTTATTTTTTTCTCAGCACTTTATGATTCATCTTCGCTCTGTCCGCTAATACGCAGGACTCGTCTGTAACACCACATTCAAACTATTGAATCTTTTCTGTCTAATCTACTTCAACAACCCAACACTCAGAACATCTGATGACAATTGGGAAAACTAATGAGTTCACTACCTCAGCTTTGTCCGTAAGGTAATGCTTCGGTCTTCCAGATGTTAGTTCGAGAGCAATTGTGGCAGTTTTTGGCAATGACGGCAAAATTCCTTTTTTTATCTCGGTGAATCATCATATGTATTAGTTAAAACAGATCCAAGATAATGTGAACTCTTTCACATTTTTTACACTCATTCCATTATGAACCTGCTCATCAGTGTCATTGCCGGTTATCTTTGAATTCATGATCTTAGTTTGTCTTGGCATAAGAAACAGCCAGCCTTTTCGATTGCTTCTATAATTTATTATAGTAGTTGTTTGTTAGTCAGTGATAACCTGCTTGCAATTTCCTCTCTACTTCAAACTTCATTCTTTTAACCAATAATTTTCAATAAAATTTTGTGCTGTGACTTATTATGCAATTGTCATATTATTGTTGCATTGGATGCGTCACCTTTTTTAGGTATGGAGTAAAGACTGATTTTACCCAGTCTCTGGCCATTTGCTTTCATTACATATTTTTGTACAGAGTTTGGAGAGAAGTATTCGACACTTTCGCCAGCATTCTTAATTAGTTCTGATGTCATTTCATCTATTCCGGGGTCTCTTGTTAGTCTTTACTTCTTTATGGCTTTTATAACTTCGTCTAGCTAGTGCGCGGTGCGTTCATCTCGTTGTCTTGAGTCTAATTAATGTGTTGCTAGATCTTTTATCTTTTTGTATAGGTTGGAACAAGGTATTGATTTAGATCTATTCTTTGACTTCTTTTCCATCACATAAACAAGTACATCTTCAGTTTTGATAGGTCCTTGTAGGTTTAAATTTTTGTGTGATGATTCGTACCCTTGGTAGATTTTTTTGTCTTATGATAGAACTTTTTCAATTTCTCTGGCAATTTTCTTTTAAAATTTTTTTCCTTATTTTTGTCGAATAATCTTTTGTTTTTGTTTCTTTTTTTTTGTAAATTTATTTTTTCAATGGATTTTTTTGATCCCTTTTTGTTTTTAGGCATTTTTAAATTTTCATTTTAGTGTTTTTTTCAGTTTTCCCGGGGGAAATTTGTTTTTTTTCTTTTGGCGATAGTTTTTAAGCAGTGTCAGCGGGAGTTCTTTTTCTTTTCCCCACAACTCATTGGTGTTTTATCTTTCACATGATTGAGTATTGAAAATTTTTTTGACAGGGAATTTTTAAATTTGTTTTAAAGAGTTTTTATCAGTTTTTTGGGGTGGGTTTTTGGACGTCCATCTTTTGAGTTTTTTTTAAAGTCGATATTTAGTATTTGGGGGTCACTTTTGCAGCGGCCCAGGTTTGTCTTGGCATTTTTTATGAAACTTTTCCATTTTTGGTTGCAAAATGAGCAATTGGGGTTTGGTTTTTTTTGTCGGGTAAAAACCACGGGACAAGTGTTTGGGTGGGTTGGAAAATGTTTTGGGGCTATAAATAATAATAAAATATATTATATAATTTATAATAAAAAAAATAATATATAAATTAAATAATACGAGTTATAATATTAAAAATTTTAATATTAATATAATAAATATAAAAAAATATAATTAATAAATATTATATGTTTAATTTATCTAATTTTAAAAATTTATAAATATATAATTAATATATATATTTTCTTATAATATATTTTATAATATAATATATTTTTATATGTAACCACACCACCCCCCAAACACACAAAAACAAACACACACACACACACACACACACACACCAAATATATAAAATATATATATTTTAAATATTATAATATATTTTAAATATATTATTATATATATGTGTGTGTGGTGTTGTGTTGTGTGTATGTGGTGTGTGTGTGTTTGTGTATCATATAAATATATATATATATATTATAATTATATATATAATATTTATGTTGTTGTGTGTGCGTTGTGTGGGTGTGTTGTTGTGTGGTGTTTTGGTTGTGTGTTGTATACTTTAATATATAATATTAATATATATATATATATATATATATATATATTATATACAATATATTTAAATTTTAAAATAAATATTATAATATATATTAATATATATAATTATAATATTATATATATATATTATATATTTATTAATTATATATTTAAATATATATTAATATATATTTTATATATATCCCCCGGGGGGGGGCGGGGCCCCGAATGGTTAAAGCGTCGGACTAAAGACTGCACACGGCAATTTGAATTCGAGGGTTCGAGTCAGACCCCCGCGTCGTTCCTTGGGAAAGGAACTTCACCTTGATTGCCTACCTAGCCACTGGGTGGCCAAAACCCGGGGGCCCAAATCAAGCGCTGGTCCCAAGCCCGGGTAAATAGAAGAAGATTACCTAAAGGTACCACCGGCACTCTCCCGTGGAAAGGAAAATGGGGGGGCCCCACCCCCGTACTCACTCCCAAGAGTCCCAAAAAGAAAAACAAACAAGTACATGCTGTGACCACCCGGGGGGCTCAAAAAATGAACCAACCCTTTAAAGAAGAATATATATAATATATATATAAAAAAATTATATATATATATATATATATATATATATATATAATATATAAAACATATATAACATGTGGGCGTGGGGGGAAGTACCGCCGGGGGCAAACCGCGGTTTTTTAGGAAGGGCTCCAATAGGCAAGGGGGGCCTCCAATAACCCTCAGGGTGAATGAGAGAGGCCTATTCTGCAGTTTGGGAAGAATGGCTGTTAAAAAAAAAAAAAAAAAAAAAAAAAAAAAAAAAAAAAAAATTATATATATATATATAATATATATATATATATATATATATATATATATATTACTATATATATCGTACACACACACACACACACACACACACACACACACACACACACACACACACACACACACACACACACTCACTCACTAAGACTCCCTTCTCCACCGCGGGGCCATAACATTCATCAGCCAAGGAACACGGGAGTCGATCTGTCATGGACTTTGGCCGCGATAAGAAAACGTGTCTGGAACATGTCTGTGGGGTAGTTGCAGCTCTGCGTGTCTCCTCCTTGTTAGTATGTAAATATGATAAATTTTGAACAACACTCGACGTTTGGTATTTTCCTTCATCTTGAGTAGAGGTTTGCCTATTATGAAGTTATTTTAATTCAGCGGAATTGTAGAAATTGATGCCTTAATATAGTATTTGTTTCCGACATAATGCATACAGTATTAATATAATATCATTATTTATTAGCTATGTTTCTGGTCATTATTTGTAACATGATTAGTTCTACACTGGACAGTTTCATAAAGTCAGAAAAAGGAAAATTCATTACATGATACCAATTAAAGTGATGACACTAATGTTTCTCCTTTTCCTTCTCTCTATCCTTCTTTCTCATCTTGCCTCCTTTCTACTTGCCTTTTTCCACTTCTCCCTCCCATTCTTCTCCTAATTTCTTTCCCTCCCTTCTTCCCCTCTTCTTGCTCTCTCCTTTTCTCTTTCAATCCCTCCTCCTTTCTCTGTCTTCTTCCCTTGTCTTCCCTCTCCTTTCTTTCACATTACTTCTTTAATCCTCTCACATCCATCTTTTCCTCTCGCTTTTATTCCTCCTTCACCCTCTCTCGTTTATCCTCTCCCCCTCTCTCCTTTCCTTCATTATTCCATCTTCCCTTGTTCCCCATCTTTTATTCTCTCCTTCCCTTACCCCCCGCCCCTCTTCTCTTCCTTTCTTGTTTCTCATTCTCTATCTCCTTTCCCCCTCAAATCTCTTCGCCACTTTTCCTTTCCTTTTCCCTCCTTTTTTCCTTGCACCCCTCTTTTCCTCCCTCCCTCCGTTTTCCATCCTTTCCCTCCCTTCCCTCCTTCTCCCTCCCTTTTCCCTCCCCCCCTCCCTTTTCCCTCTCTCCCTCCCTCCCTTTCCCTCCCCCTCCCCTAACCCATCTCTCTCTAATGGCCTCTCACCCCTTCCTCGCCATAGGCCTCCCACAGTACACTGTACTCTACTGTTTATCGCCGGCGCCAACGTGTCCTGCGCCCCGAACGAGATGACATTGACGAACTGCCTCCAGAGCAAGCAATTCCGACTCTTACCGTCACTCTCGCTGATTACTTTATAACTATATGTAAACTTATATCTTGTATGTACTCAAAATATTCATCAGGAATTGCGCTATCTGTATGACTGCTTTTGTAATCATTATTATTATTGATACTCTAGTTATCAATATATTCACGTATTTCTAGCGACATGTTCTCTTATCACGAAGCTTTTTAGTTGTACAAACATATCCAATGTCCTCGTCCGACCGTGTGACCATAGGAACCTTATGAAAGCCGTACTGTACAGAGAGCCTACGTGTACACTCTCACTGAAGATTAATATTATCAATGTTCTTATGTTTAGTAACATTTCATCCAGTAACGTACAAAAACGACCCGTGATCACCTCGAAAACCCAAAGCCGAAGTCACTCTGATCTCAGCATCGGCTCGGTCGTCGCCTCAAACTGCCACAGCTTGTAGCCGAGAATAGACCAGAAGAAACTCTGCCGATATGTTATTCGACCATCAGTCGTAACCATTACACTCTCTCCTTTATCTCTCCGCTCTTCCTCTCCTTCTCTCTCCCCTCTCCCTCGCCTCTTCCTCCGCCCTCCTCATCTGTCACTTTCTCCATCCCTTATCTTCCTCCCCTCCTCCTTCCCCCCTTTTTTCCTTTTCCCCTCTTCCCTCCCCCTTCTCCCTCCTTTTCCTCTCTTCTCTCCTCTTCCCCTTTTCTCCCTCTCTTTTTCCTTGCATTTTTCTTTTCCTCCCTCCTCACCTCTTTGTCTCTCTCCTCCCTTTTCTTTTCCCCATCTCCTCCTCTCCCTTTCTCTCTCTCCCTTTCCCTCGCAACCTTGCTTGCCTCCCTTCTCACCTCTCACTCTCTCCCTCCCTTTTCTCTCTCCCTTCCTACTTTCCTCCGCTCTCTCCGTTATATCTTCCTTCTTCCACTCCCTTTTTTCTCCCCCCCCCCTTTTCCCTCGCACCCTTCCTCTATGTCTCCCCTCCTCCTTCTCTTTCCTCTTTCTTCCCCTTCTCCTTCGCATCCCTCCTTCCTCCCTCCTTATCACTCACTCGCCCCCTCCCTTTTTCCCTCTCCCCTCCTCCTTCCCTCCTTTCTTTCCTTTATCACTCCCCTCCTCATTCCCCCTTTCTCAATTTTCTCTCGCATCCCTCCTTCCCTCCCTCCTCATCTCTCACTCTCTCTCCTCCCTTTTCCTTCCTCCCCTCTCTTCCTCTCCCCTCCTCCTCCTCCCCTCTCTCTCCCTTTTCCCTCTCACCCCTCCTTCCCTCCCTCCTCCCCACCCCACTTTCTCCTCCTCCGCCGGCTAAGGCCCTCAAGAAGGCGTCCACCCCGAGCCCTGGATAAGATCTTTCTCAAGACGTTGAGCAAGGACACTGAAGCTCTTAAGATATACGAGAAATATAGAAGGGGAAAAAAATAGGGGAATGAGAGAGGCGGGGAAGGAGAAGAGGAGGAAAGGAGAGGGATGGGGGAAGGAGAGGAGGAGGGAAGGAAAGGAAAAAAAATTGAGGAGGGGAGTAGAAAAGGAGGAGGGATAGAAAAAAGGGAAGGAGAAAAAAGAGGATGAGGAATGGAGAGATAATGAAGGAAAAAGAGGAGGATGAGGCGGAGATGAAATGCTTGATGGTAGATACAACAAGTAAAAAAAAAGAGAGATTAATAAAAATGAACTTCAGTATTGGGAATTTCGTCACTGTGGTTTCCTTTCTCTCCCCAAACTTTTCCATCCTTATTTCGCCCATTTGAACCCTTTTCCCTTTTAATTATGCAAAACGTATGTCAAATACGCTGAGAAACATATCGACATAAAAGGTATATAAGTAAATAAATATATAAAAAAAACATACATAACGTGCACATAAATCCACATATTCGCTGGAAATGTGCCTACGTGAGCTCCCTCCCTATAACCTCTGATGTGAACTTGCTGGTTGTCCGCGAGAGAGCATGTAAGCGCTATCTCGGAGTCTTAAAAGTAAACAAAACATGTATTCATATGCAATTCCCATCTCTAGCCTAATGCCACGGGGAGCCAGACGGTGCCAGCAGAGGAGATGGCACCAATGTCGCGTCCAGGGGGTAGGAGGGAGGGACGTGGGAGGTAAAGGAGGGAGGGAGAGCACAGCGATGGGGGAGCTTGGAAATATAGGGAGAGGGTGTGAGAGGAGGAAAAGGGAAGACGAGATAAAAGGCAAAGGAAAAAAAAGGGGAGAGGAGGCATCTATCAGAATCAAAAGAAGATAAAGAGAAGTACAAGAGAGACGATGGGATAGAGATGAGGAGGAGGAGTGAAGGGCAGAAGAACCCAGGCGACGAAAGGGCGTTAACACGAAGGACATGTCAACAGCGTCTACCGAACACAAATCCCGATCGCGGATAAAAGCGACGTTCATTTGTTTTGATACCTCTTAAGCTGAATTACGCAGTTTCTTAATTCACAGAACCTTTTTAAGTTTCATCTTTCAATACTACGTTTTAATCCCATTTTTCATTATACTTTTTTTTTTTCGTTATATAGTGTTTATCTATTTTAGTGTCTATTTTCTGATGTACTTAATAGAACATTTTTGCCTCTCATATATTTCTTCATTTGATATTCCTTTTATTGCTATTATATATATATATATATATATATATATATATATATATATATATATATATATATATATATAAATTTTTCCCAAACAAGAAAATAAATCTCGAAGAAAATAACATACTTATATACGAGATTAAACCGAAAAAATTACCGGGAAAAGTAAAAACGCCCTTCTCAAATCACGAAAATGATAATAATCTGCCGCGAAAGAAAATGGAAGTATCACATTGCAGCAAATGAAAATGGAAGGAACATTTAAAGAAAACCAAGATCATTGAAAATGGAATGTTGGATTTAGTACAGGACAGCCAAATATAACTATCATTCTCAAAGAGAGAGAGAGAGAGAGAGAGAGAGAGAGAGAGAGAGAGAGAGAGAGAGAGAGAGAGAGAGAGAGAGAGAGAGAGAGAGAGAGAGAGAGAAACTCCAAATAATAGAACGGAAAGAACTCTGGAAAATGCAATTAATAGCAGAAAATGGGACATGCTCAACTACAGAAAATGGGAATAATATGCCCAACCAAAGAAAATGGAAATAGCAAAACCTAACGTGACAAAAGAAAACTAACAAACACATATGATACCACATATGAAATACAATAAAAAAAAGACAGTCACACTAACACAAGTAGCTTCAAATGACCAGAAAATGCACACATTCATGACGCAGAACAAAAACCAAGGACGAACCAGAACACTTATTAATTAAACAAGATCACGCGAGAAGGCCGAGAGACCTCAAATTGACACCCAAGTTCTGCGTTAATACTGTGTTAATTTTGTGATTCTTGGCAGGCCTTTTCATGCACATGCACACGTACATACTGATGTGTGAGCATACATTCATATAAACGGTTTCCTGCAGTCACATGTAAACAAATGCCCGCGCATAACCGTGTACGACGTTCATATACATACATGTAAATATATGTATGAACGTATATTTACATACTGAGAGTGTAGATTCACATATTATACACGCATAAATGCATACGTGTACACACAGACACACACACACACTTTCACAGAGGTAACAACAAGCTCGCACTCACCATAATATTCTTAGTAATGATAATAATAATAATACTGATAACAATGCCAGTAATAATAAATATTGCAATGATGTTACCCGCACATCTGCATATACGTGCACACACATACACCCACATACACCCACAAAGACACACGCACACCCAGTTACACAATAGTGCCGCCTTCTACATGCGCTAACACAAGTATGTCACTCCCCCCCCCCATTTTACACTTACACAACCACAAACTCATCTCCTACTAACCCCTTTTCTCTCCTCGTCTTACACACACTCAGGCTCTCCTGCACACACACACACACACACACACACACACACACACACACACACACACACACACACACACACACACACACACACACACACACAAAAAAAAAAAAAAAAAAAAAAAAAAAAAAAAAAAAAAACCGCACACCACCACCACAACCCCACACGCACACACAACCCACACAAAAACACACACACCACCACAACACACACACACACAACCCAAAAAACACACCAACACCACCACACACAACCCCACCACCAACCCACAACCACACACACACACACACACACACACACACACACCCACCCAAACACACAAACACAAACACACACACAAACACACACACCCCACACACAACACACAACCCACCAAAACACAACCCACACACACAAAACCCCACACACACAACACAACACCAAAAAACCCCCCACACACACTACACAACACACAACACCACACACACCACCCAACACACACAACAACACACAAAAACCACACACCACACACCCACACACACAACAAAAACACACACAACCCCACCACAACCCCCCACGCAACCAAAACCCCCCACAAAACCCCAAAAACAAAACCAACACCAAAACAAAAGAAAAAAACTAAAAAAAAAAAAAAAAAAAAGGCGGGATCCCCCCCCCCCCCCCCCCCCAACCCCCCCCCCCCCCTCCCCCCACACACACACCCCAAACCAAACCCCCCCCCCCCCCCCCCTCCCCCCCCCCCCCCCCCCCCCCCCCCTCCCCCTTCCCCCTCCATTTTCTCCTCCGGCATCTTCTATCACCCAAAACGTTTCTTTTTCTAAAACTAAAATCATCAGCACTTTTCACCTATATATTATTTTTTTTCCCCTTTATTCCCCCCTCTTTTTCCCTTTCTTCTTTCTCTCTCTCTCTCTTCTCTCCCTTTTTCTGTTTTTCACTCTCTCCCCTCTTCTCTCCTATTTTTCTCTCTTTTTCCCTCATCTCTCTCTCTCTCTCTCTCTCTCTTCTCTCTTCTCTTTTCCCCTCTCTCTCTCTCTCTCTTCTCTTTTTCTCTCGCTCTATCTATTACTATCTATCATTTTTTTCTATCTATTTTTTTTCTCCTTTCCTTTTTTATTTTTCTCTCTTTCTCCCTCTCCTATTATCTATCATTATCTATCTATTATTTTTTCATCTATCTTCCTCCCCCCCTTTTCTATTTCCTCTCTTCTCTCTCTCTCTCTCTCTCTCTTCTCCTCTCTCTCTCTCTCTCTCTCTCTCTCTTCTCTCTCTCTCTCCTCTCTCTCTCTGTCTATCTATCTATTATTACATCGTTCTCTTTTCTATCACTTATCTATCAGCTATCTTCTTCTGTATCTTTCCATCCCTCTTTTTTTCCCCCTTTTTCCCCTCTTTTCCTCTCTTTCTCCCTCAGTCCTCTCTCTCTCCCCTCTCCCTCTCTTCTCTCTCTCTCTCCTTTTTTTTTTTTCTCTCTCTCTCTCCTCTTCCTCTCTATTTCCCTTCTTTCCCTCAGTCCTCTCTCTCTCTTCTCTCTCTCCTCTCTCTCTCTCTCCTCTCTCTCTCTCTCTCTCTCTCTCCTCTCTCTCTCTCCCTCCCCTATCTATCTATCTATCTATCTATTTATTTATCTATCTATCTTTTCTCCTTCCTTTTTCTATTTCTCTCTCTTTCTCCCTCAGTCTCTCTCTCTCTCTCTCTCTCTCCCTTCTCTTCTCTCTCTCCTCTCCCTTTTCCCCTCCTTTTCTCTCCTCTCCTCTCTCTCTCTCCCTTTTCTTTTTCTTTCTTTTTTCTTCTCTCTCTCTTTCTTTATCTCCCTCTCTCTCTCTTTCTCTCCTTGCCTCTCCGTTTCCCTCTCCCTCTTGTTATTCCAAACTCTTACACACAAGAGCGCACCCTCAAATAATGATAACTGTCACCATGAAATCTAACTATAATGATAGACAAATACTGCTTGACACAAAACGTCAAACAAGTCCATCCCAAGGGCCAGTGAGAGTGCCCAGTGTCCTGTGTAAGTGCCAATAATTGTACCCAAGGTTTAGTACTAATAACAGTGTCCAGTACCAATGCTTTCCCTTCGCCAGTATTGAATGTCTAGTGCCCAGTATCAGTGTTCAGTGATAGAGCCCAGAGTGCTTTGTATACTGCCAATACCCCTTAGGTCTAATGCTAGTGCAAGGCCTGGTATCTAGTGCATAGTAGCAGTGTCAAAGACCTCTGCTACTAGTTACAATAGACCAAGACCCAGCACCTAGTTCCAATGCCGTGCCTAGTGCCAATAACCAGTGCCCCAATGCCAGTGCCCGGGTGCCTAGTGCCAATGCCCAGTGCCACCCACTCACTCCAAAAGACTGCAGTCACGTGTTCCCAATTACTTTCTAATGCTACGTTGTATCTCATTCCTGCAGAAGCTCAACGGAGTCCTCCCTCTCCTCCCTCCCCCCTCACCCCCCCTCTCCTCTTCCATGACTCTCCCACTCCCATCTCCCTCCTCCTTTCATGCACCCACGATACCGTCCCTACCTCCTTCCCTTCTCCTCCTCTCCCTCTTTCCCTCTTATCCTTCCTCTCCCTACTCCTCTCTCCCATCTTCCCTCCCTCCCTCCTTCACTCGGTACTCGATCTCAGTGTGTCACAGTGTAACGACAGAGATATCATGGGACCCTTGGGTACGAAGACACACAGATAAGGCTTTATGGGAGTGCCACGGCTTCTTCCTCACGTATGATACCCTTCCTTCCCCTTTTTCTCCATCTCCTCTTGCCTCCTCTTCCTTACGCTGCTTAGACTCTCTTCCTTCTCTCTTTTTTTTCTTCTTCCTTGCTCTCCTTTCTTCATTTTCCCTTCCCCTCTTCTTTCCTTTTCCCTCCTCCTCACCCCTTTTCCTCCTCCTTATTCGCTCCTCTACCATCCTCCTTCCATTCCCCTCCCTTACCTCATCCTTCCCTTCCTCCTCCCTCCTCATTTCTTTTCTCTCCCCCTTCCTCCTTCCCTCTCCTTCCTTTCTTCCATCCTCCTGCCTCTTCTAAATCCTCTCCCTTCTCCTCTTTTTCCCCTGATGTCCCTGGGGGTATATCCCCTTGTTAGGACTTAGGGAACAAGAGTGCTTGTCTGATAAAACAAACCTTTTGTGATATGTGTAAAAGAACCCGTTTGTTGTTATACTTTATATCCAGTTATAGGCCGGCTTGGGATTTTTATACCTCGTGTTGGCCTAATCACTAAGCAGCACATATAAACATGCATCTTCCTACGGTAACCATTATACAGGGCATAAAGACTGACATCATGTTAGGTAAAGCAGTAAGGCAGTCATCACACAACAAATAAAAGTATGCAACGTATTAAGACAGTCATTATACAGTACATTAATGACTGTCATAATACGTTGCAGAATGATCCTAATCACAATCGTCTTTATCTCTGAGAGAAAGAAGATCCTTACATAAAGAACTTCCGTTTGCTTTTTCGTGTGTGGATGCAATGCTAGTATGTGTGTGACTTTTCATGGTTCGTGTTAGGGTAGTCGTTATGATTGCATTGTATATAATTATCTGCAGAAAGGGGGTTACTTGTCTTCTGAAACAGAACGGGAGGGTGGGGGGGGCAAGGGGGGCGAGGAGGGTGCGAAACAGACCGTGACGATGTTTGGAAAAGAACTTCCGTTTTGCTGTTCTATCGTGGCTCCAGTTACAGTCTGCAAGGCTTGTATCTCGTGCCAGGCTGGTCATTATCGCTGCCTGTGAAATGTCGTTGGAGAAAGGGCATCCTTTGTGCCAGAGGGGGGGGGGAAGAGGAAGAGGAAGAGGAAGAGGAGGAGGAGGAGGAGGAGGAGGAGGAGGAAGAGGAAGAGGAGAAGGAGGAGGAAGGAGGAGGAAGAAGAAGAAGAGGAGGAGGAGGAGGAGGAGGAGGAGATTGTGGAGGAGGGGGAAGGAAGAGGAAGAGGAGAAGGAGGAGGAGGAGGGAGGAAGAGAGAGAGAGAGAAAAAAAGGGGGTAAGTAAGAAGAAAAAGAAGAAGAAGAAGAAGGAGACGAAGAAGAAGAAGGAGACGAAGAAGAAGATGAAGAAGAAGAAGAAGAAGAAGAACAAGGAGAAGAAGAAGAAGGAGGAGAAGAAGAAGAAGAAGAAAGAAGAATAGAAGAAGGAAGAAAAAAGAAAGTGAAAGAGAAAAAGAAACAAAGAAAGAAAACAGAGAAGTAGTAGAAGAAGAAGGAGACGCCGATGAAGAAGAAGAAGAAAAAAATGAAGAAGAAAAGAAGAAG
>NC_051391.1:12474016-12476516 GCF_015228065.2 Penaeus monodon | reverse complement strand
CTCGCGAACACTCCCTACGTCATCAACACGTCATCGACACGTCATAAACACGTCATCAACGCGTCACCGATACGTCACTACCACGCAATCGGAGCCGTCCTAAACCTATATTCGAAGCTCTGTAAGCCTTTTGTAGTCCTTGGCTTTTTTTGCGAGGTTACATTCGGATTTTAATACCGCATATAGTTTCCCTGGATAACAGCAGTATGTCCATGAGCTTGCGATTAATCCTTTTGTTCCATTTATCGTCTCTTTCTTGCTAACCCACTCAGGTCTTTTATACTGTTTACAGATCCCTCTTTCGCAATCAATATATAAAGGTAAAGTTAATAAAACCCTTAAAAAATATACCGTTAAATCAGTCAACATTGATATCGGATTCCGATCGTCCTACTACAATCAAGCGACATGAGTCTCACTTTCCGAACTTTTTCATCTCAACGCATCGCTCTCATGTCAGTTTCACAGCTCACCGTCGTCCTATCCACACTATCGTGACCGTCCTTATACCTTTTCAAGCTCATTGTAAGCCTTTTGTATCACTTAGTATTTTGTTCTGGTTTACAATGTCGAGTTTTTAGATAAACACGCATAATAGTTTCCAGCTGAGGAAATAAACAAGCAGGGTATAGTCATGAGTTGAGATTTAATCCTATTTAGTATCCAAATTTATCGTCTCATTATGTCGTTGCTAACACCACTCAAGGTCTTTTATACTGTTTACAGATCCCTCTTTCAGAAAATCAAAATATATGAAAAAGGTAAAGATAAATAAAAACCCTTGATAAATAGATACACGAGTAAATCAGTCAACTAAATTGATAAATCGGATTCCGAATCGTCTAATCGAATCAAGGCGACAAGATGGAGTCTCACTTTTCAGGATACGTTTTATCATCTCAAACCGCATCGCATCTCAGTGTATCTTGAGGTTGTGTCAAAGTGACTTTTATTCAGAACGTTATGCGTGATTTGTGTAGTTTATTTAGTCTTTTATTCATGACTTATGTAGTTTATTAACCCTTTTTTTTTGTATCTATGACTTATGTAGTTTACTTAAGCCTGCCTAAGCTTGTGTTAAGAAATTACTTGGATTCTTTGAGTAGGAGCGAGACAGGGGGAGCAAGGGGGAGGGAGGTGAGGGGGGTTAAGGACTGGGGGAGGGGGAAGGAGGGGGGTGGAAGGAAAAAGAGAGACCGGAGGAGTATGAGGAGGAAGGAAGAAAGATGGATGACGGGAGAGGGAGAGAAAGAGAGAAGAGGAGGAGAGAGGAAGGTAGATGGTTTGATAATAGAAAGTGAAAGACACACACACACACACACACACACACACACACACACACACACACACACACACACCACACACAACACACGTGTACACACTCACAGAGAGAGAGGGGGGGAGAAATATACACACACACACACATATATATATATATATATATATATATATATATATATATATATATATATATATATATATATATATATATATAAAGAGGAAGGGAAAAGATTGTTTTTACTTATCACTTTATCTCCCTTTCTCTCTCTCTCTCTCTCTCTCTCTCTCTCTCTCTCTCTCCTTATATATTATTATAATATATTATATATATATATATATATATATATATATATATATTACTAATTCACTCACTAACTCATTCTCTCACTTATTCTCTCTCTCTCTCTCTCTTCTCTCTCTCTCTACCTCTCTCTCTCTCTACCTCATTCTCTCTCTACCTCCCTCCCTCCCTCCCTCCCTCTCCCTCCCTCCTCCGTCTCTCTCTCTATTCTTCCATTTCTATATCTACTTATATCATCTCTCCATCTCCTCTCCCCATTTTTTAGTTGTTTCTTTTTATCTATTCCGATTCCTCGAAAAAGAAAAAGAAAGAAAAAAAAAAACACACACAAAGAGAAAGACAGTAATCGGAAATAAAATTGTCAAAAATGATAATATCAAAAAAAGGAAAAATATAGACCATGGAAATAAATTACAGAGAAAGGAAGAAAGAAAGAAAGAGAAGAAAACAAACATACAGGAATATAACGAAAGAAAAGAAAGATAAATAGAGTGAAACAGAAAGGGAGAAGCAAAGAAAGAAATAAAAAAATAACGAATAAGTAGATAAACAGATAACCAAAACCATTAACATTTTATATATAATTTTTTCATTTTCTTTTTTTTTCTTTTTTTTTCTTTCTTTCGAGACACCGCCTTAAAAGAAACCATTATCGGTTCACGGTTGTATATTTTCCTTGTCGCTCTGGAGCAAGATAATGCTAAGCCTCGCATCAACATGCAGTTCTTGGGAAGCTTTTTGAGGGGGGATGAGGGGGTGAGGAGGAGGTGGAGGGGTGAGGGAGGAGGGGAAGAAGGAGTAGGGAGGGGGAGGGGAGGTGAAGAAGAATAGAGGGAGGGGTGAGGGAGGGGGAGGGATGAGAAGAAGAAAAGTGAGGGGGGTGAGGAGGAGGGAGGGAGATGGGAGAGAAATGAGGGG
>NC_051391.1:12467055-12473916 GCF_015228065.2 Penaeus monodon | reverse complement strand
CCTTCTTTCCCTCCCTGGACTTCTTTTTCCTCTTTCACCGACTTGTTTCCTCCTTCTCTTCCTCTATTCCTTCATCTTTTTCTTTTCCTCCCCTTCTCCTCCTCCTCCTCCTCCTCCTCTCTCTCTCTCCCCCTCCTCCCTTCCCCCTCCTCCTTCTTTTCCCTCTTTCTCCTCGTCGTCCTTCACCTCCTTATCCACCTCCTTCACCAGGCAACACACAGGAAATAGTTGTTGGGTAACTCTGAGGCGTCTCCATGTGGTCATCACCAGGCACCATGGCGGGCACTTCCCAAAACCACACTATGCCGGCCCTGACCCTAGCACCAACCCTGTTCCGACAAGGTTTTGGGTCTTGGTACCAATTAAGCAGTGGTCAGACAGTGTTTAAGGCCCTGGCACCATCTAGGCACGGCTGTGGTACTGTCTAAAGCACGACTGCATCACAAGACTGTTTTGGGTCTAGGCATCAAACATGGGGCTTCATTAACAGTGATCTAAGTCAGAGACAGCAACCACTGATGCCTGCTACCAACCAAGGGTTCGATAAAACCTTTTCCACAAACTAGGGGCGGTATTCACGAAAAGTCATATACTCCGAAATTCGTCTTTGACAGAAAAAGAGGTCTTTGACTCCGAGATTTTGTCTATGAATCTTCGCGAAAATATCCTTAACACCTAGTCTATGACTCGGCCGAAGTTTACGACAGGTCTGGAGGTGTCCCTCGCGCGTAAGGACTGTCTTTAAATTGTCCTTATGAGAGCCTACAACAATACTGCCATTTTACAGCTGTTTTATATATATATATATATATATATATATATATATATATATATATATATATTATATATTATTTTATATAGATATATTATTATATATATATATATTATATATTATAATAATACATATATATATATATATATATATATATATATATATATATATATATATATTATATATATATATATAATATATATATATAACGTATCAGTACTGGTATGGAAAACCTTCCTGTCATTTTTTTCGCTTATTGTCAAACGTTAATTGGGACGTTTCCTCCTTGTTTACTGCCGTTTTCTCGCGGATAAATACAAAAGGCGCCGCGAGCTTTCTCAGCTGACGCAATGGCAATAAATGTGGAGTTTGCCACGTAAACATATAAAAGATATTACATACTTAATATTTTAGTTATACGTTTAATTTTTACTGCAGTAGTAATACATCATTATTACATTAGATTACTATTAGATGGTCTCTTAAGATGTGAATATTAGTACTAGTTAAGTACAAACTTTGAAATGTGGCAACAGTGCAAGTCAAAAAACGAAATCGCTAAGGATTGTCTTTAAAACGAGTCAGACAAATTCTACGAAGATTTTGGAGTCAAAGACTGTTCCTAGGACAGTCCTGAAATTTGTGATAGACCTTTCGTGAATACCGCCCCAGGGCCTTAGCACCAACCACACCCCTGCTTTGGCACTCATCAAGATCCTGGCATCATCTCTGGCATTGTTCAGGACCCTAGCACCAATCACGGCACTTCTCTTACGATGAGGCAACCGTGGCACAGCTCTCACAATTAGGAAGTTGGCACTCATAGTGTCTGTGGAAATGGCAACAGTAAATCACATGAGACCATCATTAATCATAGCCTAAAAACATCAGTAAAATATTTTCGACGTCGCGGAAACAAAATATCACCAAAAATTTGAAAAGCTCAAATGGAAATGAAGTGCTCAACGGATCCCCTCAATTGAATCCACTCATGCGTTTCTTATTGTGCGTCTCTATCCAATTACCGTAGCACTTTCTCTACATAATTGCTTATCAAGTGCCTCATCCAACACCCTTTTCCTCACCTGCAAAAGTGTGCAGTGATGATCGTATTCGCAAGAGGAAAATGCGTCTATTGAATCCTAAGACCGGGGATTCCTAAAACCGCTGTATGAAGCTGTATGTAAACTTCACTCACAGATGACGTTAATGTATCCTTTATGTATTAGACGCTTTGTTCAATTTCTCTTGTTTCCCACAGTGTTTTCATGTTTCGCTTTTTGACCCGCGTTTGCATTCGGGGGCAAACGTTCTCTTCATCTAATTACTCTGATCCTTTGGAAATCCATTTCAATGATCCAACGTTATTTATCGCATTATATTGTTATTGATGGGTAATGAATCATACATAATGATAAATTCTTTGTTCCAAAACAAAAAAAAAACAAAATAAAAACATATAAACTCATTTCTAAAGTTTGTTTGTTTATTCTTTTTCTTTTTCTTTTCTTTTCTTTTTTTCAGCTCTCACCAACAACAAAACTGGCACCAACCTGACCTTTCTCCTCATGGTACTACAAATATGTCATTCTGTAAACACCCAGTGTTAATCGCATTAGTATCTCATTGCAGTCTTTATCCAAGCACCAATTCTCACCCTGATCCAATACATCTTACAATTTTAGTAATGCCTATAACTGTAGACTCACTATCAGGTAAATCATTTCGTCAGAATAACACTAATTACGTTTGGCAGATTACCACTATACAACTAGCCATTCCGTTTACCCTTTGAAAACTAACCTTTTACTGTGTAATACTTGGGGACCTTTAACCCTTTAAAAACTTATCCTCTGACGCCAGACTTTTTGACAACTAACCCTTTTGGAGATCATCTCTTTTGACAGTTATCCCTTTGACGACTGAACTTACCTTTTTGTAAACACAGCCCTTTCCTTAGAGACCCTTTAGACGGAGATAAAATCAAAACCGTATACAGCAGAGATAACACCAGATAACACTGTTTATTTCTACCTGAGGGGAAAGGGGAGGGGGAAGAGTCAGGAGGGGAAAAGATGAGGAAGAAGTGAAGGAGGGATGGAATGAAAGAGAAAATGTGGAAAACGAGGGAGAGGGAGAAGAAAAGGGAGAGAAAAAGAAGAAGAAGAAAAAAAGGGTTGTCGAGCAAGATAACACACGGGAGGAAAATCTTAAAAATAAAATGACAAAAAAAAAAAAGAAGAAAAGAACAAGATAACAGAAGGAAAAAAAGAAGAAAAAAGAAATTACACAAACACAGCAAAACGGGAAATACTTCAAAATAAGCCACTTGACTTGCCCTCTCTTATCTGCGAAACACAAGAGTTTGTCACCTTTGCAGACGGCGCTCTGGACTCCACGCGCGTCCCCGTCGGCCTCTCTGTCGCCGTCGGTGCCGTCGGCTTGCGGGTGCCTCCCTCGGGGGAACGGGGTGCTGTCCTCAGGAAAGTGTACACGCACACTCACACACGCATACATACAAGCACACGCACGCGCGGCACACACACACACACACACACACACACACACACACACACACACACACACACACACACACACACACACACACACACACACACACACACATACACACGCACACACACACACACACACATACACACACACACACATACACACACACACACATATACACACGCACGCACACGCACACGCACACACAGAGGCGCGCACACACACACACACACGCGCGCGCACACACACACACACACACACACACACACACACACACACACACACACACACACATACATACATATATATATATATATATATATATATATATATATATATATATATATATATATGAATAATATATATATATCTTTCGCGCGCGCAGAAAAATGTGTTTATCAATCCTTTCTTCTTTTTTTTCTTTTTTTCTTGGAACATAATATTCACTTAAATCATTTTGCTATTATAAACGACCGTCATCAAAGAAAACGGACTTGAGGACAAACCCCATAAGATGTCCCATAAAAGGATCGAATTTCAGAAGAAGCGTCTAGACGATTTTTTTTTCTTGTCTTCTACCTTTGCTTCCTTTATTTTCTTCTGGTATTATTTTTTTCTATTTTATTATTTTTATTATTATGTCTTATTCTTTATTTTCTATATCTATATCTATTTCTCTGTGTTCTACTTATTTTCGTTTGCTTAGTCTTGCATTTGTGCTGAGGATCGTGACAAAAAATGAGAGACAGAAAGAGTAAACAAGAGGAACAAAGAAAAAGAAAAAAAAAAACAGAAGGCGGTAGAGGAAGGCGAAAAGAAACAAGGAGAGAATAGAGAAGAAAAGAAGAACAGAGAAGCGATGAAGGAAGGAGGAGTAAGAGATTTTAGAGAAGGACGTGAGAATGGAGGTGGAAGATATAAAGAAAATGGAGTTGGGGAGGAAAGAGGACGAGGATGAGGTGAACGAGGACAGGGGGAAGCTGGCGGAGGAAGTGAAGGATTTTTTAAAGGAGGAAGACGGAGAGATGACGAGAGAAGAGTACGATATGATGGAGGAGAGAGAGAGAAGGAGGAGGAGGAGGAGGAGGAGGAGGAGGAGGAGGACATAGGGATGACAGAAGAGACGCAAGAGGAGGAGGAGGAGGACGAGGACATAGAGACAGAGGAGGAGCAAGAAGTGGAGGAGAAGAAGGAGGAGGAGGAGGAGCAGGAGGACGGGGACATAGAGATGACAGAGGAGGAGAAGAAGGAGGAGAAAAAGAAGAAGAAGAAGAACGAAGAGATGGCAAAGGAGGAGGAGGAGGAGAAGGAAAGAAAGAAGAAGAACGAAGAGATGGCAAAGGAGGAGGAGGAGGAGGATAGGAGGATGCAGGTGCAGACACAAGACAGGCTTATGTCGGCCGGACAATGCAAGCGTTCACGGGTGCCTCAGCGAACGCGCCTGCCCTCACACAGAGCGGCTTCAGAGGCACCTCGCTTGGCACCAGGGCGACGCAGAGTGCCTTTCCGGTGAGCGAGGGAAGATGATGACTTGATAGACAGATGCACAGATAGATAGATGGATCCGGAGAGAAAAGGGGAGAAAGGGAGAGATGGAGGGAGGAAGGGAGGGAAAGGGAAATGAAGGAAGGAAGGAAGGAACGTTGGAAGTGAAAGATAGATGAGGAGAGGGAAGAGGAAGCCAGGACCCTTCACAATGCCAGATAACCTTTGTGCCATTTTTAAATACCAGTGTCGACACCACACACTCTTTGTCTCTCACGAAGGCTCTGTAAAGGGGACCACTGACCTAACAGTGCCATTCTAGGTGCCAATACGTGCCTCTACAGTGCCTCTGATAAAGCTTTCTTTGTTTCACAGCCCTCCTCCCCCCCCCCCCACCAAAAAAAAAAAAGGTTACGAAGGTCTTCAAGGACGCAAAAGTGGAGGTGAGCTAGTGAGATATGAGTTCTATTTTTAGGAAAGAAAAAAAAAGGAGAAAAGACGACATCGCAAAGGAAATTCTTTTAGGTTTTGGGGTCGTTTTTCCGTTTTTTATTTTTTGTTTAGGGGAAATTTGTTTGGTTTGTTTCGTCTGTTGTTATGGTTTTGTGCTTCATTGGTGTCTTTATACTTGTTCGCTTTATGTTAATGATTTTATTTTGCTTTCTTTTAATTAAATCCTCCTTCCCTTGGTTGTTTTGATCTTTGCTTTCAGGAAGCCCCTCCTTGTAAATCTTCTCTCTCTCTGGGCCTCTACCCCATCCTCCTCTCTCCTATCTTCCTCTTTTCCTCCCCTCCGCTCTCTCTCTCTCTTATCTCCTCTCCTCTCCTCTCCCTCTTCCCTCTCTCTCCCTCTCTCTTCTCTTCCTCTAACCCTTTTCTCTCTCTTCTCTCTCTCTCTCCTCTCTCTCTTCCCCGCTCTTATCTCTCTCCTGATCTCTCTCTCTCTCTCTTCTCTTCTTCTCTCCTCTCTCTCCTCTTCTCTTCTTGTCTATCTATCTATTATTCTCTCTTTCTTTTTTTCTTTCTTTTTTCCTCCTTCTTTTATTTTCCCTTTCTTATTTTTCAATTTTCTCTTTTATCATGTTTTCATTTTATTCTCTTTCTAAAAAGTAACACCGGCACTTCCGTGGAAAGAACTGGGGCCTACCCCGTATCACTCCAAGAGCATCAAAACATAAAACTACAAAAAAGATCAGCTGGACCACGGGGGGCTCGAATGAACCACCTTTAAAAAGAAAAAGAATATAACCATAATAAGATGATAATGATAATAAAATAATATAATAATAATAAAATAATAAAAAATAATAATATAATAACACCAATAATAATAACAATAATGATAGAAAAATAAAAAATAATAATAAAATAATAATAATAATAAAATAAAATAATAATAGTGATGATAATAATAAAAACAAGGTTTTAAAGATAAATTCAGTATTAGCTACGTGTCGGCTTTATCCTTACCTTCACCATCCCTTTGAAAAAAAAGTCTCTGTTTATTGTTATTTTCGTTGCCTGGGAAGCACCTCGAAAATTTGTCGTGTTTCGCTTCTGCACTTATAAGTTTAAACAAAAACAAGGGAGTTCTTTAAGAAAAAAAAAATAAATAAAAGGTTAAATTATTATAATGGTTAAAAAAAAAAAAATGGTTAAAAAAAATATAATGGTTTTTAAAAATTAATGGTTTAAACATACTACTACTGCTACTAATGTTGTTATCGTGATGATGAATTAACGATGATGATGATAATAATAATAAAAAATATAAAATAACAATAAAATAATAACAGGATAAAAAAATAGAGATAATAAGATTATGATAAAATGATAAAAAGGGTAATAAAGATAAATATATTTTCATATAAAATTTTTTTTTTAAAATTATAAATATTTCATTTAAAGATGATAATATTAATATTGATATGAAGATGATAATATACAATGATATTGACAATGATGATAATAATCATAATGATGATAAGAACAATAATCATAACTGATAATGATAATAATAAGCAATGATGATGATTCGTATTAATGACAACAATAATAATAAAAAAAAATAATAGTAAAATAAGAATGATATT
>NC_051391.1:12459555-12462055 GCF_015228065.2 Penaeus monodon | reverse complement strand
CAACCCTCTCCCCCTCCATCAACCCCCTCCCCCCTCCCTCCTCCCCCCCAACCCTCTCCCCCTCCATCAACCCCACCTCCCCCCTCCCCCTCCCCCCTCCCCCGCCCTCCCCCATCGATCGGTGTCCAATCAAAAGGAATGTTATTTGCAAGTCATAAGAACAGGTGTGTTCAGGGTATTCAATTCGCGGCGACGTGAGTTTGATGATCTTGCATGAGAGTTTTGGGGTTAAAGATAGTGGCATTAATTCTGCAACATCTCTGTCCTCAGGCGTGCATGAATTACAAGGTCGCCTGGCAAGGTCATGCGCTTTAACTTTTTTTTTTTTTAATCTTTTTACCTTATCTTTGTACCACATAGTAGTTTTGGGTCATATCTTGCACTGTAATAGCTAGCTTATTTTGTGTTACCTTTGGCATTCTATCTTGTGTTATCTTTGATATCTTGACTTGTGTTAAATTGATATCTTGCGTTATCTTTACTTTATCTTGTCTTTATCTTATCTTGTGCTATTTTTGGTATCTTATCTTGTGTAATCCTTGGTATCTTGCGTTATCTTTATTTTATCTTTCTTTTTCTTATTTGTCTATCTTTGGACTTATCTTGTTACCTTGTATCTTGTTTTATCTTTATTTTGTGTTATTTTATCTTATCTTGTGTTATTTTTATCTTAGCTTGTGTTTTTATCTTGTGTTATTTTTTCTTATCTTGTGTTATCTTTACCTTGTGTTACCTTTGGTATCTTATCTTGTGCTATCTTTGGTTTCTAACCATGTTTTATCTTTGGTATTTTATCTTGGTATAGTAATTTGTGATTTTTATCTCATTTTTGCAACTGTTGCTATCAATACTATCTTATCTTCTGTTATCTTTAACTGTGTTATTTCGGTACATTATTTGCGTATCTTCGATCTTATTTTCGTGTTTTCTGTCATTTGTGTTATTGTGTTACCCTCTGTTATCTTTTCTCTCTCTTATTATCTTTGTACGATATTTTGGGTCTTATCCTGCGTTATCTTTTGTTATTCTTTGTTATTCTTTTGTTTTATCCCAGTTCTCTCTTTCGTGTATATTAGTTTATTTATTTATTTATTTATTTATATAGATTATATATATATATTATATATATATATATATATATATATATATATATATATATATATATATTATCTTTGTTGTTTTTTTTATCTCTCTTTTGTGTATATTAGTTTATGTATTTTTGCTTAATTTTCAGTATCCATATTGTGAATCTTTTTTTTAGTAGAAGTAAATCTAAAGATGATAGGTAATTAATTTAAAACAACAATAATAACAACAACATTTAATTTAAAACAACAACAATATTAATAACAACATTGAAAACAACAACAATAACAGCAACAATAACAACATCAACAACAACATTTAAAACAACAACAATAACAGCAACAATAACATCAACAACAACGTTTAAAACAACAACAATAACAACAACATCAACAACAACGTTTAAAACAACAACAATAACAACAACATCAACAACAACATTTAAAACAACAACAACAACAGCAACAACAACTCGCCGCCTCAGTGCAGTAGATCTTCCCATCCATCATCAGGTTCCCCCCCCTTCCCCTCCCCTCCTCCTGTCACCCCCACCCATCCCCTCCCCTACCCCCACCTTCACTAACCCCTACCCTATCACTCGGTCACTCCCCCTCCCCTCTCGGCCTCCTCTCTCTCTCTCTCTCTCTCTCTCTCTCTCTCTCTCTCTCTCTCTCTCTCTCTCTCTCTCTCCCTCTCTCTCTCTCTCTTTCCATTCACCCTCTCCTCAGCCGCCCCCCCCTTCCTCATTTTACCCTCCCCACCGTCCTCAACCCTTCCTTACCCATCACCCACCTTACCCCCTTCCTCATCTCTTCCTTCTTCTGTGTCCCTCTTCCCCTCTCTCGCTCTCCCTTCTCATCCATCTAAACCCTATCTCCTTATTCACCCTTCGCTGCCCTCCACCTCCTCATTCATCTCCACCTTCTCCCCATCCTCCCCTCCCTCACCCCCCTCTTCCATCTCCACCCTCTACCCATCCTCACCCCTCCCTCACCCCCCTCATCCATCCCCACCCTCTACCCCTCCTCACCCCTCCCTCTCCTCCACCCCACCCCCTCCACACCCCTTAACCCCCACCATCCACCCCCACATCACGTCATCACCGGCCGTTCCATTCTGTCAGCGCTCAGCGATACGGGGTGTCAGAAAGTCGTCTTTTTAATAAACATGCTGACTGACACGGCGCGGCAATTGTTATGTAGTCGTCAGCCATTTCGTCAGCCGTTAGTCGTCGTCTTCTCGTCAGCCGCTTCGTCAGCCGTCAGCCGCTCCGTCAGTTAACGCAAAGGATATTTAATCTTATTTAAAGAAGTGCCTCACGTCGCGTATACACGGACGCTGAGGTGACCCGAAGCTCAGTAAACATGACTGGTGTTATGGTTACTTTTTATTGTCACTTTTCTCGTCATTATTA
>NC_051391.1:12448165-12456955 GCF_015228065.2 Penaeus monodon | reverse complement strand
AGAAAAAAGGGAAAAGAAAAAAGAAAAGAAGAGAGAAAGAGGGAAATAGAAAGAAAGAGAAAGAAGAGAAAGAGGAAGAGATAAAGAAAGAGAAAGAGAAAGAATGAGAAAGAGGGAGTGAGAAAGAAAGAGAAATAGAAAAAGAAGAAAGGGGAAAAGAGGCAGAAAAAAGAACGAGAAAGAAAGACAAAGAGTAAGCGAGAAAGAATGAAAAGAGGAGAAAGAGGAAAAGGGAGTCAGCCCACATATAAACAAAGGAATCAGATGAAACAAAATAAGAATCAACGAAACAGAAAGATAAGATAATCAACGAAACAGAAAGATAAGATAATCAACACTTAAACAAAGACACTTAGAAGAGATCCCAAAACAAGCGGGTCAGAGATCAAGCAAAAAGAGAGAGAGAAGAGAGAGAAAAAAAGGAGAAAGAGAAAAAGAGAGAGAGAGAAAGATTATCCTCGACCACATGACGCTCACGACGGGTGTGGATCTTTTACCAGGATTTCGCTTCTCCGTTCCTAGAATTGTTTTAGGTCATGCTACTCTTTCCCCCTCCCCCTCCCCCCCTTTCTATCTTACCCTTGTCTTCTGGTCTTCTTTTTTCTCCCCATCCCCTTCCCCATATCCTTCCCCTCTCCTATCTCTTCTCTCTCCCATATTTTTTGTCTTTTTCTTTGTGTGTGTGTTTGTGTGTCTTCATCTTCCTCTCTCCTCTGCTTCTTCTTCTTCCCTTCCTCTTATTCGTTCCCTTTTCTTCTCTCTTTTTTCTTGTTTGCGCGCCCTCCTCTCCCTCTCCTCTTAATCCTTCTCCCTCTCTTTCCCCCCCCTCTTTCGCTCCGCATACTTCACTCCTCTCTTCCTTGCCACGCTTTGACGTAACTGTCGCCAGTTTGGAGGTCACTTAAGCTGAGCTGCTTGATGTCAAAAACAACCCCCTTGGGCAGCCCAGAACCCAACAGCTGAACACCAATCAAGTTGCAGGGTTGCCAGAAGAAAGCAGAGGTCCTCGACGGTAATCGACCGGCGTTGTGCGCAGACTCGACTCCCAGGAAGACAAAAAGGCCCACTCTTGGCTCCTGCTGCATTCCGGAGAGCAGGAAGAAGACCGCGCCAAGTGCAGCTGGCAAAAGTCTCCAGCGATTCTCCTCAACCTCGAAGTCGGTAAGGTCAATTTTATGCAGCAAACAGGGGACGTGGTCACATACCCATTACCACGAAGAACGGGAAGTGCCAACTGAAAGGTATATACACCTTCTCGTGACGAAGAACCGTGCTCTGGCGTGGTGGAAGCCCGAAGACGCAGATTTGCCACGAGGCCCAATAACATGTGAGGAAAATCGTACTATTCAACTACTAGACCATTTTGTAAAGACCGTTACCCTTACAATTTACCATCGCGAGACCCACCATACTAGCGAAACTTTTGGAATTGACTAAGCTCCTTCTGCCACCTCTCTGACCGACTCCCCTGCCAGGTTGCAAACCAACCCGACATCGTTCTGTGGAAAAAAACGAACTCGCCTTTCATCAAAGAACACGGGAATCCTGGAAACCATCGCTGTTCAAAAGAGCCTGAACTTCATTTAAATCATAATACACCTCAGTTTCTATTGCCACGCTCATTTCTCCATCCAGAAGACTTTTAACCGATTTAAGCAAAGATGTTAAACAGGTTATATGAAACGGTAATAATCGAGTGAATGATAGTGACCTTTATAGTATTTTTTTCTGCAGCCAAATGAATCCAGCCAACCTGTAGTGAACATGATGTATCTTCCTAACACCCTCGCAAATTACAGTTTAATGATGCAATTAATTAGTATACCATCGAAATGACAACACCGCCATTCTCTCTCTATCTCTTTGACATGGTTTTTAAATATTATCTAATGAACTAATGATATAACATTTATCTTACATAGCTATAATCTACATTCCAAGAACAGTTGTAAAAACGGTGGATTTGTCTATTCATCCACTCATTGCATAAAGTTGAAGTGACACCTGAGCTAAACGTAAATTTCAATCATATAACACTTTTAGTCCCACTTAGAAATATCGGTATTTTTTATACAGAAGATCCAACACAACAAACCAAATGACACACACACACACACACACACACACGCACACGCACACGCACACGCACACGCACACGCACACGCACACGCACGCACACACACACACACACACGCACACACACACACACACACACACACACACACACACACACACACACACACACACACACACACACACACACACACACACACACACACACACACACACATCATCTTAACCCTGAATATTTTGTTTGGGGTCTTTTCACATGACAAATAATGCAAATTAGTAGTTTGATGAAATTCATAGAAAATCGGCCTTAGGACAGCAAATGCCCCGATATTTCGAAACAATGCATAAAACATGATACTAAATTACGAAATGCAACTAGAATTCCTAAAAGAAATGAAACTCTGTCATAAAAGATCGTCCAGTATTTCACCACTCAAACAGAGGATTCTAGTTGTCAAAGTCTTGGAAAATCTAATATAAATTTGACGCCGACCTTAAGTGTAGCCTCGTTTAAATTGCCGTTGGACAAGGTGGTGGTAAAATAGAGAAATCTTGTGGAGAATAACAAACCGTTGTCTCCGATATGCTCACTTCTGTCCATACTCCATCTCGACAGTTATTTACAGAATTAGCCGCTAGATGGCTCGTACATTCAAGTGTAAACGAAATTCCTTCGTTTAGCAATAAAACAGGTGTATTTTTTTTTACATTAACTTTCGCATGATATACTAATAATCCCTCATAATAATACACATTATACATCACTGCATATGAAAGGAAATGTGGCAACGCACTAAACTGTTTAACTATTATTTTCATTTGCCCATCACCTTCTCAAAATACTAAATTAAGAAATAACTTATGGAGTACAATAGAATAGAGTCATGGACACTTTCCCTTGGTGTTTTAGACACCATAAAGATCATGACACAGCAGTCTTTATATAATAATAGTCAATCTAGTCTCTACCTTGAACAAAATTGTCCATTCTGAATTTTAATGAATGTAAATCATATATTAATCGTAAACACACACACAAACACAGTAACGTGTTGAAAGTATAAGAAATTTGCCCATCTCATTCCACTCTTAGAAAAGTGTTTATTGTGGTTTCCGAAAGAAAACAGAAAATCACTCAGTGTGTATTGGCACCGGGATATCAAACAACAGAGTAACAAGCCTGTTAAACTGCGTGCGATTTTATACTTAACTAGAGCCTGCGTCGACATGAAAGCATTAATATTAGTATTTACTCCGTGATTTATTCGAGTATTTGCTTGTCTCACGCCAGGCAGCCCAGTAACGAAGCACTCTGGCCCCTGTACATAACTCAGTAGCGTGAAATTAGAACAGCTGCAAATGAGGCCATAAACGATATAATCCTGAAAAAAAAAATTCTATAAAGGGTACAAATTTTTTTGAAAACTTTGGGTGAATTAAAATTCCAAAAAAGTTACTTTAAAGTTATTTTTTAAACCTTAATTAATTTGCAAACCCAATAAAAGTTAAGAAAACAAGTTTTAGAGAAAGTTTTTCCCAAAATTTAAAAGGGTCCAGTCTTTTCCATTTTGGATAATAAAATATTCATTCGGTTTTAAAAATTTAAAAAGGAACATTTTTTTTAATAATAACCCCCCCCCTTTTTTTAAAATTTTCCTTTTTCCTTTTTAAATTTTTCCCCATTTATTTTTTTTTCTTAATGTTGCAAATTTATAAAAAAAATTAAAATTTAAAAATAAAAAAATTTAAATATAAATTGTTTGGGGGTTTGCCTTTTTTGGATAAATTTTTTTCAGTTCGTTTACCCGGGACATTTTTTTAATTTTCCCCCCCCCTTTTTTTTTTTTTCCCTTAATTTCTCTCCCCCCCCCTTTTCCTTTTATTTTTTTGTTAATTATTTTCATTCTCCAAACTAAAAAAAAAAAAAAATTAAAAAAAAAAAAAAAAAAAAATTAAATTTAGAGCGGAAAGGGGAGGGAAAGGGGGAAAGGGGAAGGGGGGAAAAGGGAAGAAAAATTTTTTTAAAAAAGGGGAAGGGAAAAGAAGAAAAGGGGGGGAGGGGAAAATTTTGGGGGGAAACAAAAAAGGGGAAAAGGAAAAAGGAAGGGGGGAAAAGAAAGGTAAGAGAGAGGGGAGAGAGGGGAAAAGGAGGGGAAAAGGGGGAGAGAGAGAGAGAGAGGAGGAGGGGAGAGAGAGAGGAAAAGAGAGAAAGAAAAAGAGAGAGAAAAAGAGGAGAAAAATGAGAGAGAGAGAGGAAAAGAAAAGGGGGAGAGAAAATGGGAGAGGGAGAGAGAGAGGAGGGGGGAAAAGGAGGGGGAGAGACGAGAAAGGAGGGGAGAAAAGAGAGAGAGAGGGGGAGAAAAGGGAAAGGGGGAGAGGAGAGGAGAGACGAAAAAAGGAAAAAGGAAAAAAGAGAGAAAGGGGAGAGGGGAGAGAAAAGAGAGAAAGAGGGAGAGAGAGAGAGAGAAGAGAGAGAAAGGGGAGGGAAAAAGGAGAGAGAGAGAGAGGGGAAAAGGGGGGAAAAGAGAGGAGAGGAAAAGGAGAAACAAAGAGAGGGGAAGGGGAAAAGGGGGAGGGAGGGGAAGGGGGAGGGGAGGGGGAGAAGGGAGAGGGAGAAGAGGAGAGGGGGGAAAGAGGAGAGAAAGGGGAGGGGAAAAGAAAAAGGAAAAGAGAGAAAGGGGAAGAGGGGAGAGAAAGAAGAGAGAAAAGGAGAGAGGAGGGGGAAAGAGAGAGAGAGGGGAAGGAAGAGACGCGGGGAGAAGAGCGAGAGGGGGAGAAAGAAGAGAGAGAGAGAAAGAAAAGAGAAAAGAGAGAGAGAGAGGGGAAGAAAAAAGAGAGAGAGAAGAGAGAGGAGGGGGAGAGAGGGGAAAGGAGAGAGAGGAGAGAGAGAGGGGAAAAGGAGAGAGGGGGAGAGAGAGAGGGAGGAGAAAAGAGGAGAGGAGAAAAGGAGAGAGATGAGAGCGGGGAGAGAGGGGGGAGGGGAGAGAGAGAGAGAGAAGAGAAAAGAAAAAGAGAGAGAGATAAAGGGACAGAAAAAAAAAAACCAAAGGGGGAAAGGGAAAAGAAAAGAAAAAAAAATTTTTGGGTTCAAAAAAAGGAAAAGTTTTCCCGAAAAAGGGTATTCGAACTCGGGACCAACAAAAAAAAAGAAAAAAAAAGGGCAAATGTTAAAACAGAAATTTCAAACATGCCCCAAACACACCCACTCCCTCACACACACGCCAGGGCACACGCACACGCACACACGCACACACCACCCCAAAACATGCACACACACAAAAGCACAAACACACACACCCCAAACACACCACACACACGCACACACACACAACAGACTTTATAACAGATATATTAATAAGAAAAATTAATATATATATAATATATATATGTTATATATATATAAATATATATATATAAATATATATAATAATTTTAAAAATTTTTATGGTAAATATACAAATATATAAAAAATATATATATATAATATTATAAAATAAAATATAATATAGGTATATATATACATATTGTATATATTTTAATATAATATAAATATTTTATATATAAAATATATTATATAATTATATATTATATGTAAAATGTATATAAATATATACACACAAAAACAAACTCCCCAAAAATATTGATACATAATATAATTATTTTAATATATATAATATATATTAATATATATATATATATATATATATATTATTTAAAATATAAAATATATAAGATATAATATATATAATTTTTAAATATAAAATTAAAATTTATAGGTATATTTTAAAAATTTCATAAATACAAATATATTTTATTTTAAATAAATATATATTATATATATTTTATATTTTATATAATATAAAACCACACACAAAATATATATAATATTATATATATATATATATATATATATATATATATATAATTTTAAATATATGTGTTTGTGTTTTTTTGTTTTTTGTTATAGGGATATATATGTAAAAATCCATATTTTATATATAATATATATAAAATTTAATATATTATATATTTAAAATAAAAATATATGTCCCATAATATACGAATATATTTTATATTAAAATATAATTATAATATATAAAATTTTAATATGTATATAATCATAATATATATAACTTTATATGAAAATATAATATATATATATATTTTATATATTAAATTATATTTTATGTAGTATGTTATATCCCAATTATTTTGTGTAGGGTTTTGTTGTGGGGGATATTATATATATATATATATAATATATATATATATTTAAAATATATATAAATTATATTTTATATATTTTTAATATATATATATGTTTGTGTGTGAAAAATTTGGGGGTTTGGGGGTGGAGTAGTTTTGTCGTATAATTTTTATCCATATTGAACAGCCATTTTTTTCAACTGAAGATTCCAGCTTGGTAAATTCTCAGTTTGACCTCTCAGTGCTGTTTGGGGTTTCCAAGTCGACCCGGGCATTTCAAAAAGCCCCCGAGGGTGGGGGGGCCCAGTGTTTTAAACCCAAAGAGACCAGTGTTTCCCAAACCCTTTTAAAAAATTGGAGGAACCCGTTTTAAATTTCCTAATTTTAAAAATTTACCCCTAAATATTTTTAACACACACACGGGGCGCGCGATACAAAACATATAATATATATATATATATATATATATATATATATATATAATATATATAATATATATATATATATATATATATTATATATAAAAATTTCCCGAATCCCGACAGAAGGGCAAGAAAATAAACACACGTCACCGAAAGCATGACCTGATCCCTCCAGACCCATCCAATGAGTCACCCAGAAAGAAAAGCCACGGAATGTCTCTCAATGGGAGATGAAGCGGAGATGACGCAGCCTCCTTCCCCAAGTACGGACATCAGCATCCCTTTAAAGGGCATGATTTTTCATTTCTGGAGAGTTTTGGCCCTTTTGCCAGGATACGTGCCCCGATGATACATATTGTGTAGGTACGTTGTGATACAACCCCAAAGAGGGAAAAGGGGGGAAGGGGAAGAGAGATTTGAATAGGGGGGTCAGGTGAATGGTAAATTTGGGGGGTTTTGCTGAAAGGGGGGTTTGCTAAATAGGGATTTGGTGAAAAAGGGGACCGGGCGGGAAAAGTTAAAACGATGGAAAAAGGTTTTAGAAGCTAGGTGATGATGAGGAGAAAGATGATGAAGATGATGATGATGATGATGATATGATGAAAGATGGATGATGATGATGTGGGTGAAATTTGATGATGATGAAAGAGATGATGATGATGATGATGGGAGGAGGAGGAGGAGGGGGGAGGAGGAGGGGAAAAAAAAGGGGGAGGAGAAAGGAGGGGAGGAGGAGGAAAGGGGGAGAAGAATGAGGAGGGGGAGGGAGGGGGAAGGAGGAGGGGGTAAAGATGATGTGATGGTGATGATGATAACAATAATATTCATAATTATAATAATATTAGAATAACGAAAATAAAGATGGCGTTGATAATGATAACGACAATGATAAAAACTAATGATAAAAAATAAAACCCTATGGGGAAAATCATTTTTATCAAATTTAAAATATCAATAAAATAAAATGATAATAATAATGATAAAAAATAATAATAATAATAAGAATGATAATAAAATAAAAAATAATAATAATAATAATAATAATGGGTAATTTAAAAATTTAAAAATAATGGGTAACGATAAAAGTGATAATGATAAAAAATAACACAACAACAATGAGACAATTCCCCTTTAAAAACAGTAATCTAACCCAAAAAACCCAAAAATAGCACCAAAATCGAAAAAACGATTTGGGCCCCACATCACCCAAAACAAATAGAGTCATCGTCCCGTTCAAAATAACAAAAGGGGGAAGAGGGGGAGGGGGGGGGGGGGGAGGGGGAGGGGGGGGAAGGGGGGGAAAGGGGGAAAGGGGGGGAGGGGGGAAGGGGGGAGGAGGGGAAGGGAAGGGGGGGGGGGGGGAAGGGAAGGGGGGGGGGGAGGGGGAGGGGGGGGGAGGGAGGGGGGAGGGGGGGGAAGGGGGGGAGGAGGAGGGGGGGGAGGGGGGGGAGGGGGAAAGGGGGGAGGAAGGGGGAGGAGGAGGAGGGGGGGGGTAGGGGTAGGGGGGAGGAAGAGGAGAGGGAAAGGAAGGGGAGGAGGAGGGGGGGGAGGGGGAGGAGAAGGAGGGAGGGAGAGGGGGGGGGAGGGGGGGGAGAGAGGAGGAGGAGGAGGGGGGAGGAGGAGGGAGGAGGGGTGGGGAGTAGGAGAAGAAGAAGAAGAAGAAGAAAAAGAAGAAGAAGAAGAAGGAGGAGGAAGAAGGAAGATGAGGAGCAGGAGGAGAAAGAAGAAGAAGGATGAGGATGAGGATGGAGGATGAGGAGCAGGAGGAGGAGGAAGAAAAAGAGGATGGGACAAAATAAAACAAAAAGCCCTCAGAGACAAAAAAAACTCACTGCAAAAAAGAGGCGTTCTAAGCTGAAAACTGAACAGTTTCTGTGCTGATAGAGACAGCGAGGGGGGGAGGGAGGGGGGGAGGGAGGGAGGGAGGGAGGAGGGAGGGAGGGAGGGAGGGAGAAGGGGGGGGGGAAGGGGGGAGGGAGGGGAGGAAGGGAGGGAGGGGGGAAGGAGGGGGGGGGAGAGAGGAAGGGGGGAGGGGGAAGGGGGGGAAGGGGGAAAGGAGGGAGGGAGGTGGAGGGGGAAGGGAGGGAGG
>NC_051391.1:12427169-12448065 GCF_015228065.2 Penaeus monodon | reverse complement strand
TGGGGAAAAAAATTTCAAAACCCTTTTTTTTGAAAAAACGCCGTTTTCATTTCGAAAAATTTATTTTGTATGTGAGTTTTATTTTTTTTTATATGAACCATGTCTTTTATTTTAAAATGTAAAAAAGGGCAAAAGAAAATTAGAAATTATATTATTTTTTTGAAAAGCTTTTTTAATTAATTTTTTTTGTTGTGTTGTGGGAAAATTGCTCTTGACAAAAGTTGTGTATATCATTATTTTGTTTTGTTAACCCAACCCCAGGGATTTATTTCTTCCCTGTAGTTTTTTGTAAATTTTTGTTACATACGATGGCTTCACATGTGCTATGGCAAGAATCAATCAGTGGGCCCTTGTGACGACCCTGTTTTCCCTTTTCCTTAATTGGTGGGAAAATGGTTTTTTTTTTTTAAATACGTGATTAATATGTTGTTATTGTTATTATGTTATGAATTTTTAAAATTGGGTTATTAAAATTTTGGTAACTTTTAAGACAAGGAAAAATACTAAAACCCCCTTTAAAAAAGTCAAGGAAAAGGGGGTAAACAGGTGGATAGGTAGGTGTTTAAAGCATTTGTAGAGCCATTTATGTGTAAGTACAGAAATAAACTTATATTATTTCTTGCTCTGTAAAAAAAAATTTATCAGGACAAAAATAGTTTAGAAAAACTATAGAACGACTACATATTAAGAGATACTCTGTGACATGCAAGAAAAATTTTTTTATTTGCAAAAACTATTGTAAAGATCTTTGTTTTAATGATTCGGCTATAGCAATTATGCTTATAATGTTTTATGGATGGACTGAAACAATTTGGGTAAGATATTGCTTTTTTATGTGTCATTTGATATGTTGCAAATTAACATTTTTTTTTCCCCCCTTTATCAATAAATTTTTTGACGAATCCTCCCTAAAAATATGATTTTGGTGGGGTTTGGTTGTTTTTTTGTTGGTTTTTTTTGGGGGGGGGGGGGGGGGGGGGGGGGGGGGGGGGGGGGGGGGGGGGGTTTTTTTTTTTTTTTTTTTTTTTTTTTTTTTTTTTTTTTTTTTTTTTTTTTTTTTTTTTTTTTTTTTTTTTTTTTTTTTTTTTTTTTTTTTTTTTTTTTTTTTAAATACTAATATATTTAGAGATGCTGTATGAATTATATATGTCTTTGGTGCAAAATAAATGTGTTGTGTTGTGTAGTTTTGGGTCTGTGGTGCGTTAGCTTGTGTGTATGTGTAGAGAGAGAGAGAGAAATATGTATGCATGCATGTTACAGTATTATATTAATATTATTATATATATATATATTTTATGTATAGATATATTATAATATATATATGATTTATATATTAATATTATATAGTATTTTATGATGGAATATAATTATTTATATTATGATTAAATAATTTAGTAGCTATAGTACTAGATATTATTTTTTAGATAATAGAGTATATAGTATACTTTTTATAGTTAAGTATTATAATATTATTATAAGTATTATAATATAACATAGTATATTTATTAGTTTAAATTAAGAATATTTTAATTAAATTTGGTAATGGTGAATTATATGTAATATGATTATTTTATTAGGATTTAAATTTAGGATTTTGTGGGAAAAAATTCTTTGGGTTTGTTTTTCGTTGGTGGTTGGTTAATAAAAAAATATGTATATATTAATTTGTTATATATATTATATATAATATATAATAATATAATATAAATCATTTCCCCCAAAAATAATATAATTATTAAATTTATATTATTTATATTATAATAAAATAATTATATAATATATATTATATATATAAATATATTAATTATAATAGATATAAATAATATATTATAATTTTAATAAATAATATATATATACATCTATAATATATATGATATATATATTAATTAATTTTAATATAAATAGATAATTTACTATTTGAATTATGTATGAATAATATATATTATATATTATAATATATATAAGTAATACTATATATATAAAGTAATATATATATATTAATATAATATATCTATAATATATTATATATAATATATATATATATATATATATTATATATATATATATAATATATTTATATATAATATTATATATATATACTGTAGACATGCATGCATCATATCTCTCTCTCTCCTCTCTCCCCACATACACACACACGTACCCCACGCACGCACACCACACAAAACACACATTTAATTGACAAAAGAAATAATATTCATATCAGCATCTCTAAAGATTATTATTAAGTATTTCTTCTCTATAACTTGTTTCCTTTAATCAATCACAAAGGATGGGTTTTTTTTGCCCTTTCAAAATTTCTATGTTACTACTACTAAAAAAAAAAAAATCTGCCCGGGATAAAATGGGACAGTATATCCCAAAGAAAGCAGCTTTTATTCTTTTTTTTGGTTTTCCCTTTTCTCATGGCCCTGCATTCTACAGAGTGCACCACAAAAACAAACCAAATATATATTTTAAATCTTTACCCTCTCAAATTTATTCGAATTCTTACTCTACTATGGGGAAAATGATCAAAAAGCCTGCTTTTTCCATTCCTTTTTCCATCATTTGCAATTTATGATCAACCTTTTTGGTACCTAAAAATCCTGATAATTTCTGGGAAGGAAATTGTTTTAATTCTTTTCATATGAGTTTTTCCCCCTTTACCACACAAACACCAGGGGGGGAAACACAGATAAACACACACATACCACACAATACATTATATATTACATCCCTACCCCGAAAATGACCCCCTCCTATCTGGTAAAAAATTCATTTAAAATCCCTCCATCATCTCTTCCATAACTTTTTCCAACTATGACAAACAAATAATTTTCCCTGGGCTTGCATACACAGAAAGGAAGACACTCAAACCGCAAGCCTAGTCTAAGCATACCCTCCCCCCATACTAAAAATTACAAAAAGGGAAATATAAAACAAAAAACCGGTGGAAAGAACAGAAAAAAAGATGAGGACGATGACAGAAAAGGAAAGTCCCTGTTTATTAAAAAAAAAAAATAAAAAAGGGTCCACAAAAATCTGGAAGGAAAAAAAATGACAAGGAAACGCAAGGGGCAATCACCAGTGTTTTGTAGCCAGGTGAGCGGTTTTATGAGAAGCTGCGATTTTGGAGCATCGGGAGGACGTGGGGAAAAGGGTATCAAGGCCCCCCATCATCGAGCCCCCATCCCCAAAGCTCCCCCTTGGCCTCCTCCTCGGGCAGCCCGTCAAACCCCGGGAAGTGGTTCACGATTTTAAGTTTTGGATCTGGGGGAAATGGAAAAAATTTCTGAAAAAGGGGAGGGGAAAAACCCCAGGAAAAAATTTTTGGGGAAAGAAGAGGATGGGGAAAAAAAACCTCGGGAAAGGGCTGTCAAACTTAGAGAACTGATTCAAAATAGGGGGTCCTGGAGGGTGAGTGATTGAAGTCTTGCAGATGAAATGGAGATGGAAAAGGTATGGAAGTAAACAAAAAAGGAAAAAATTAAAAAATCTGACAAAAAAATATTATTTTTTAAAAACAATAATATTATAACGATCCCAGTGGGTTTCATGGGCCATAGGGGGTCTTGACCGGGCGGGAAAAAATATAAACAAAAGGAAAAAGACAGCCCCTTAGGAAAATACGAAAATAGAAAAGCAAAATTATAAATATCTCAAACATAGAGAAAAATGAACAAAAAAAACATAATAGATTGATCCCCTTAAAAGAACATCACAGCTTGCTGAGCTTCAAAAATTTGAAAGCAATTTTTACTTGCTCGGGGGGGTTTTAACAGGGGGAGGGGAAAGAAGAAATTTTTTTACTTCTGAAGAAACTAATTTAGACAGGGGAAAAAAAATAAATAGGAAACATATCATAGTAATATTCAAACTATAACAAAAAAGGAAATCAGGGGGGGAGAGGAGAGGAGAGAATTTGGTTTTGGATATCCCATGGTAAAATAAAAATATGTGAAGGTTTTGATAACATAAAATAGAGAGGGGGAAGGGGGGTAAAAAAAAAAAAAAAAAAAAAAAAAAAAAAAATAACAGATAAAAAAAAAAAAAGAGAAAAGGAAAAAGGAAGAAAAAAACCCAAATCCCAAAAATGGAGATGGAGAAAGAGCAACAATAAAGATAACACAGAATAACAATAACAATAACAAAAACTAATTTTAAAAAATATTTTTAAATAATAATAGAAATAGCAATAAAAACTAAAACAAAAACAAACAAAAAACTAAACTAAAACAAAAAAACAAAAACCCAAAATAAAAGAAAAAAAATAAAAAAAGAAAATAAGAACAAAAAAAACAAGAAGGGGGAAAAAAAGACCCCAAAACACTTTAAAGCAAAATGAAAACAAGGAGGAGAAAAGAAAAAACCACAGAAAAGAAGAAAAGAAGAAGAAGAAGAAAAAAAAGAAAAAAGGAAAAGAAGAATTGCCGAAGGAGAAGAAGAAGAAGAAGAAGAAAAAAAAGAAAAAAGGAAAAGAAGAAAGAAAAAGGGAAAAAAAGAAGAAAGAAGAAGAAGAAGAAAAAAGAAGAACGGAAAGAAGTAGAAGAAGAAGAAGAAAAAAGAAAAAAGAAAAAGAAGAAGAAGAAGAAAAAAAATTTATAATATAAAAATATAAAATAAAAAAAAAATTTAAAACCATAACGTACTCAAGTCCACACAGACCCCTCAAAAGCTTTTTCTCACCTTTGCGGGCAGGTAGGGATCGAAGGGGAAGAACATATAAAAGGCGTCGTGGAGAAGGCTTGCCTGTTTGCCGTTTATAGGGGCCCCGGGGATTTTCATGCGCTTGTTGTTCCCCCAAATGGTGTACAATAAGCGAGCGGGAAGCGGGTGTCCCAGTGGCGAAGTTCCCTGACTTGGGGGGAGACACCCCTTGGGGGGGTTTGGGGTTTTGGCTGTGCACGGGGACGCTCCAGGTTCAGGCTACGTGCCATCTCCAGCTCGGGGTGGGTGAAAAGGGGAAAAAAGGGGGTAAGGCGGGGGGAAGGGAGTTGGGAAATTGGGTAAAACAAAAAAAAAAAAAAAATTGTTCAGATAATGAAACAGCATGGATTTGGAAAAATGTACGAAATTTTTAAAAGCTTTGATTATTTTTTTAATTCCCTTTTCTAGAATTAAAATTAAAAAAAATGTGTTTTTACTATCATTTCGCTAGTAGTATAATTATAGAAAAAAAAAAAAAAAATTAATATATAAAATATATATATAAAATATATATATATATTATATATATATAATATATATATATATATATTAATTCTTATATATAAGTTTTTATATTTTAAATTTCAAGGGGGAAAATGGTATGTATGTATATATGTATTTATATATGTATTATATTGTAGGGTATATATTATGTATATTGTATGTATATATGTATGTATATTGTATGTATATATGTATGTTTATATATAGTATTTTGGGGTATGATGAAATGTATGTATGTATGTATGATTTTGGGATTTATTATAAGGGTTAGGGGTTTTTAGGTATAGTGTGTGTTATGTTGTATGTATTTGTGTGTATATGTATTATGATGTATGGTGTGTGTGTGTGTGTGTGGGGGTTGGGGTGTGTGTGTGTGTGTGTGTGTGTGTGGGGGTGTATGTGGGGTGTTGTTTGTGTATGTGTATGTGTAGGTTATGTGTATGTGTATGTGTATGTGTGTTGTGTGTGTGTGTGTTGTGTGTGTGTGGTTGGTATGTGAAATTGTATGTGTAATGGGGTATGTTTGTGTATTGTTTTGGGGTGGGGTTTTGTGTTTTGTGTGGTTTTGTGTGTGTGTGTGTGTGTGGGTGTGTGTGTGGGGGTGTTGTGGGGTGTTTTTTTAACAAAGAGAAAAAAAATTGGCTTTGGGTTCCAAAAAAAAAAAAATTAAGATTAAATTTAACCAATACAGAAACTACTAACAAATAAAAAACCCCACAAGGGGGAAAAAAATCTGTAACAAAAAAAGAGAAACTTTTTTATCCCTGTATACACAAAAAAAATATTTTCTTAAAAAAAAAAAGAAAAGAAACTCCCTTTTGGGGCCCTTCTGTGTATTCTCTGTACCAAAAGGTGAAGAAAATAAAGACCGTCTGGCAGGCATAGAAAAAAGGACTATGCGAAGGAAGTCTTCAAAATTGGGTTTTGATGTGCTTTCCCCTTTTAGGGGGAAAGAATTCGTTTTAAACCTCATACCATTATAATCTACACAATGTTCCACATATATTCACATCAGAAGGAAAAAAACAAGACAAAGGGGAAAAACTAAAACCCAAATTTATTTTTTCAAACCCACCCTCCAACCATGTGGGCCCTTGGCCGGGTTTCCCTTTTTTGTGCACGATACAAAACAGACAAGGGAAAAAAAAAACAGCAAAATTTAAGGGTGCTCTAACCGGGGTTCTAAAGGGTAGGGAGGGGGCCCCAAATTTTGCAGTGAGTCAAGGCAAGAGTGGATTTGGTTTAAATGGTAGGGAACTTGCCCCTAGCCAAGAGCCCTACCAAATGTAGGCCGGGCTATTTCTCCCGTGTATCCCGGGAGCAGTTGGGGTCCTCAAACTTGCGCACCGCAAGAACTCCAAAAGCAGTCTGAGGCCGGGGCCGCAGAGCCAGTATGTAAAAAACACCGGAACTGTCCTGGGATGAACCTGTGTGCACGGGATGGGGGCCGAAAAGGCCCCCCCGGGAGGTCCATGTGAGAAATTTTAAAGGGCCCCTCCAGATTGGGGGGGCTTTTCCTCCCACACTCACACCCAACTTTCGCTTTTTTCATCTACTCACTTGCTCTTTGCTGTTCCTGCACGACACCCACTAAACATCATCAGGGGGCAGCCCTCTGGTGAACATCCAACCGATCAGGGCCCAATCTGTTTTTGGAAATGCTTTGGTCGGGGAAACCCACCATGGCGTGCCCATGGACATACTGTGCATGAGTGTCATAAGTACATCCAATGTTTTTTCCCTTTCCTTGTGCGTCATGGCCGGGGGGGGGGCCCCCCTGTAAATTCCCCAATATTTTCCTTCACCACGGGAAAGCTGTAAAAAGCCCTTCCTCCCCCCTCGTCCACTTCCAAACAAAGGGGAAAGACGGGTGTAAAGGGTTTTTTTGAGGCAGGTAAAAAAAAGTTGAAGAAATTTGGGAAACGGTAAAAAAAGTAAAAAAAGGTTGAATGAGCAATGAAAAAAAGGTAGGGGGAGAAAGGGGGAAAAAAAGGAAAAAACAAAAAGATGAGAGAAAATTTTTTTCACACAAAATTTTGCCCCCAATTTAAAAACACATAATATCCAGTTTAACTTAAGAAGCTCTCCGGATCTTTACCATATGGAAAAGGTTTTCCCTCATCACGGGTTTTCCTCTTCATCCAAGCCCTCTTAAATCATCTTTCCTTTCACAAGTTCTGAACGAGGGGTTTTTGACATCAATGGTCACCATGCTAAAAAAGAAAAAAATTTTGTAAATTGAATTATGATTTAAATGATTTTTCCCAAAAACTTTTGTCTGGGGTGTTTCGTCAAATGAATTACAAAATTTGAAATATGTGTTTAAATTTGTAGATAACAAAATACCTTGTAGTTTTTAATTTAAGATAGCCTGCCAGGGGTCAAAAATACCCCCCGTTCTCTTAAAACAGCAACAGACATCAGGAAAGGGTCATGGGAGAGTAATCCCCAAAGGGAAATTTCTAGTAAAGGCTCTTTTGGGTGGGGTGAAAAACCCTCAGGGGACCTTTACCTACATTAGTTTTTTCTTTTAAATTTTTCCCCTATAAAAGAAAAATCAATTTAAAACAGGGCCCCCCATGTTTTTTCCCTTTAACATTAAAATTTACCTTGGTTTTAAAACCTTCAGCAAGGTATTTTTGCTACTAAAATACTACACAATACGGGGTTCACACTAATGCAACCCCCGTCCCAAATTCGGCTTACCCGACTAAAAAAAATGTATCATCGATTTTAAAATAATTGAGGTCCCTGTACCTCCCCCCACTCCCTGTCTCCCCCTTTCCCTGAAATTACTTTGAAATGATGATTCCAAAGGAAGGCGGGTCGGAGGTGTGGCAGTAGCGGGCAAAAAGTAACATTTTGTTGTTAAACTCATGCTGTTTGGACATGCCTTTTTGAAGTGGGGCTTGCTTTTTTGGGGCCCAAAACTAGTAATTTCCTGCTTCAAAAATTTAAAAAGGGAAAGGGGAAAAGACAAATTTAAAACACCAGTAAAATAATTTTATATTAATTCTTAAAATTTTAAACCTAAAATAAAGAGCTTAAAAATTTCATTTAAAAACTTTTTTGTTAAATTAAAAAAAGTAAAAAAAAAATTAGCAAAATTTTTAAGCCTTTTTCTGGTTCAACCAACTTCTAAAACACCAGGGGAAAAAATTGGGAAGCAAAATGATCTTACAAGGGAAATCAGTGTATAGCAAAAATGGTGTTCAAAATGCCAGGTTGCTTGTTTCCCTCCTCCTCTGCCCAAAGCCCCTGCTGATCCAAGATTTCCCTCATTTTTCCCCATCCACATCTGAAGAAAGTGAAAACCAGTTTCAAAAGGAGGAAAGGGAAAGGAAAATTTTTAAAAGGGCCTCACTCAATAAAATACATTCACACTCATCCCTTTTTAAACTGGTTCAAAAAAAAATTTAAATTATCTAATGCTGATCGTACTACAAAAAATACCCCTAACCTAAAACCTGCTGTCTTTTTCTTCACAAAGAAATCAGATTGCGATATGTGTTTTTTTGACAACAAATTTTTAAAAGACACTCACAAATGACTTACACACGGATTTTTTTTACATATGTAACATTTTCCCAAACGCAACTCATTACTTACATCATATCGGGGGTTTTTTCTGTATAAAAAAACAAATGCCAACCCGTACTTTAATAAAAGGGTCTCCACACTTACAGATAACATTTTTGTATCCAAAAAAACTTTTCCCTTTCCTTTAGCCCCATTTTCCACCTATCTTCCTTAAAAATTTTTTGCTCTTTGTTTTCCTTTATAATAAACCCGTTCTTTTACTTAACTGGGCCCATTAAACAACAAAAAAATTCCCAAACTCATCCCCAAACTTAAATTCAATCTAATACATAACTGACACTTTTTTACTTTGGGGCCAAAAACAGCATACAACTAATAAAATGATGTTAGTCTCACCTGGAATTAAAAGGTGAAAAGCTTTCTTGGTACTATATATTGGGGTAATAATTATGAGCCATCACTAAATGTTTTTTAAATGAAACCCCTCCCCAGCGGGGCTAAGTTCTGCCGGGAAATTTTACCAAAGGAATTTTCTCAAAAGAGAGAAATCTTATAAATTTGAAGAGGGGGAGGGAAAAGTGGAGTTTTTAACTCTAATTACTTCTAGAATTTTATTCTTTGAAAGGCGATTCAATTTTCATTTTTATTTTTTTTTTTTTTTCTTTTTTTTTCTTTTTTTCTTTTTTTTTTTCTTTTCTCTACTTTTCTTACAATACCCAAAGTATAAGAATAAACAAAAAAGGGGAAAAAATTTGGGTTTTTAAATCACCAAGAAATCCAAATTCAAAACCCTTTTCTGCCTTCCTTCAAACATGAGGGCACCCTTTCCGGGCATTTGTGGAAAAAAAACCCACAAGAGTTTTCCTTCCCCCTAGTGACTCAAGGTTTTTACTTGAGGGAATGCAAATTTACATAGATTGAATTTTTATCGGGCCCGTCTCTCTAAAAACTCAAGAATGGTTTGAAAACGGGGACAGATTTTGGTTTTCAAGATACTCTTTCAATGGGTTTCCCAGGCCCCGGGGGTGGGAAGGGGGGGCTTCTTGATAAAATGACGGGGAGGGGCAATTTTGGCTCCCGTGTTGTAACAGCTGCAAAAAAAAAAAAAATTGGAAAAGGGGGGGAAAGGAAAAAAACTTATAAGGTATATAAACAATTAAAAGACCCATAAAATTTCAGAAAATTTACCTTGGAGGGAATATAACAGGGGGGCCACGAAGGGCCCCTGAAAAAACCCAAGCCTCTCAACTTGGGGGTTCAGAGAGTTTCTGTTGGGCTAAACAAGATAAGAGTTCCAAAAAAGAGGCATAACACTGTGTTCAAAAAAGTACATGAGACATTTCCAGTCAGAGGTTCATGTTAAAAATATTTTTTGACCCCAAAAAATTTTCCCCGGAAAAAACTGGGTCACAGTCCCTGTGCTCCCGATTTTCAATCTTTCTTTGGGGTGGGGGATAAAGAGATGAAGGGCAAATGTTTTTCCCCCCGGGGGATTTGGCCCCCATCAGCCTTCCCCTTTTTTCAGGCATACCCAGTTTATGGCAACTAAGATTGTTTTAATAAATTTTTTTGAAAATAGGGGAAGTGGGGCCCTTTTTCCCCTTTAAAGAAGAACCGGTGGGCCCTAAAATTTATATCCAGGACCTTTTTTCCCACCTTAGACAGTTGGGGCCCCTTAGGGGCCCCTTTCCTGTTCCTTTTTTTGGGGTTTTAAAAACAGTAGTGTTTTTAACATTTTCTTTAAAATAATTTTGTGTATATAAAAGGAAAAAATATTAAATTTTTTCTATTGCATTGGGCATGGCTTAGAAAGAAGCCTTGTGAGGGGTTAAAACCCCCAAGGGGAGAAGGGATGCCTATGATGTTGGTTTAAATATGTGTAGTATTTCATACTCTCTTTTGGGTAATTTCAGATACTGTCAACAAAACAACCCCTAAAGTATTCCATGCTGGACTGTGTGTTACTTGAACATTATTATTCCCGAGAGTTTGGCAGGGTTTTTTTTCCTCAGAAACTTCCCCCTTTTAGGGTAAACCCTATGGGTTATGTAATTTACAATTTTGGAAAACTGTATAAAAAACACTTAAACACTTTCCCATACACATTGGGGGATTTGCCATTCACAACAAAAAAATGCTCGGGACTCTTTCTGATCGTAAACTGATACGAATTAAAAATATCGATTCAAAAATGTTTTATTAATGAAATGACCCAAAAGTAATTCATTTTTTCCCGTAAAAAATTTTTTTAAATTTTACAAAGATAAAATTTTCAAAAAGGGTCCAAATATTTGTTACCAAGGGCACACCTGTCCCCGAAAATGAGTTTCCCAAAAAACCCGGGTACATGCAAATCCAAAATCCAAAACCCAACCCCTTTTCCCACCTTTCTATCTTTTTACCTTTGTATGGGGGGGGGGGCAAGGGGCCCACCCCTGTGCCCCCCCATTTTGGGGTTTTTGTTTCTGGAAATAAAACACAAAAAATAGAGGGAAGGGGGGGAAGGGGGGGAAATTCCCCAAACTTTTTAGAGGATTTAAAAAACGGTAATAAACAACAAACAGGTACAGCTTGCCAAAAAAAAACCCCTTTAAATGGGGGAAAAGACGAAAATATCCGGGTGATGACACTGTCAGGGGGAAAAAAATCCAAAAAACCACCCTCAAAAAAGCCAAAATTTTTTAGGGGTTACTTTCTCTAATTTTGGGAACAAACTCTAAAAAGGGGGGGAATTTGGGGGATTTGCCCCCCCCCCGTCTTTGGGAATATATAAAAAGGTAGGAAAGGTTGGGTTTGGAATTTTTGGGGGGGACATGATAGCCTGGTTTTTGGACTTTGTCTCTGGAGGGTGCATAGATATCAGTAACCAAAAAACACCCCCTTTATTAAACACTTTTTGGGCCAAGGGGTTTCAAAAAAAGGAAGTAAAACTCTGGCCCGTGTGAGGGTTTAAAGTAGGGCTTTTTCCTTTGAAACAGTGTAGGGAGAGGGACCTTTTTTTTCATTTTGGGAAAAAAATCATAAATACCCGAGCAGATGTACCTGTGGGACATTTATAAGATTGGGGGTGTCCATTTTTTTCCCCCTTCTAATTTTAAGGTTTACTCTCAGTAAAAATTAACCAAGGTTTTTCTGGGACAAAGGGAAAATAAAAGAAAATAGGAAAACACAGAAAAAAAATTTAGATGGTCAATTCCGCCTTTTGAATTTTTCCCTAACTTTTCAGACCCTTTGTGCATTAAATACCATTTCAAAGGAACAGTACCAAAACTGTACCCTAAAACATATGTATCCCTTTATTAAAACCAAAAAAAAATATCGGGTTAAACTCAAAAAAAGACGGGGGAAATGGGTTGGGAAAAAGTTCTTAACTCCAAAACTTTAAACACCAATTTAAAAAAAATTTCCCGACGAAAAAAATGGAACCCAACATGCATCTGGAATCTTTTCACAAAAACTTTTTTCCATTTTAAAACCTCCCTTTTACCAAAAAACCCCCCCCTCTTTTTTTAATAAATTTTACAAAATGCAACTTCGTACTTACTTCCCAAATTAATCCTTTAAGTAGCTAAATAAAGTGTCACCGATTAGGGAAAGAGGAAAATGGGGGTTTTAGAAAAAAGAGCGCTATTTCTTCATTCCCTTGCGAAACCCAAAGGGGGGGGACTTTGAGGTCGCTTGCACTAAAAGTACCAACGTAAACACGGGACACCCTAGAAAACGGGTGCGGGGGAAATTTAGGGAAAAAGGAAAGCAAGGGAAAAAAGACCAAATGGTTTAAGGAAAAAAGAAAAGGGAAAGGGAAAAGGGAAGGAAAAATGAAAGGAAAGGGAAATTAAAGGGAAAATTGGGGGAGAAAAAAAAATTAAAAAAATTAAAAAGGGCAAAAGGAAAGGAAGGAAGGAAGGAAAAAAAGGAAAAAAAAGGAACAAGGAAAAAGAAAAAAAAAGCCAAGGGGGAAAAAAAAAGAAAGGAAAAAAAGGAAAAAGGGAAAAAAAAAGGGAAAAAAAAAAAAAGGAAAAGAGGGAAAAAGGAAAAGGGGAAAAGGGGAAAAAAAGGAAAAAATAATTGGGGAGGGGAAAAGGCGAGACTTGTAGGAAATTTTTTAACTTGGGGATTCTTTGGTTTTTCTGGCTATTCTTAAGAAAGAGAGTTTTTTAATTTTTTTTTATTTTTTTATCATTTTTTGTTGGGTTTTCATTCTTTTTATTATTATTTTAATTAGTAATTAATAAGGGAGGTTTGGTTTGTAATCCTTTTTTTTATTTTTTCATTTTTATTACTTTTAATTTAAATTTTTTTCATTATTATTAAAACTTATTATCATTATCATTATCATTACGCAAAAGGCCATTATCATTACCCCTTATTATCATATCATCATAATTACTTTTGCTTAAAACAATTTTCCATTTATTTTTACCTTTTTAAAAAAATTAAACATTACGACAAAACTTATTTTTTATTTTCATAAATTTTTTTGTAATTATTAATCTCCTGATACTCTTATCATCCTTTTTTGTTCCTCTCACTTTTTATTCCTAGTCTTATTTTTTTTTTTATTCTCCCTTACCCTTATTAAACCATTAAATTTTAAATTTTTTATTGGTTTTTTTTATCATCTTGTTATTATTAAAATTAAAATTTTTATTATTATTATCTATTATTTTTATTATTATCCCTCATCATCATCATCCTCATCATCATCAAAACATAATCATCGGGGCCAAACATCATCATTTATCATCATCCTTATTATTTTATCGTTATTTTATTTTTATCATTAAATTTTCATTGTTTTTCATTATAAATTATTGTTTTATTATCATTATTATAATTTTTTTTTATTATTACCCCTTCTATTATAATTACATGTTATTATCATTAATTTCCACATCATTAAATTTTCATTTCTTATCATCGTTATGAGAATAAAAAATAATAAAATTTTTATTATTTATTATTATTATTATTATTAAAATTATCCCATTTTTCTATTACTATTAATCACATTTTTGTTATTTTCGTCATTATCTTCATTGTTATTATAATTTCATTATCAAAATTTATTATATCATTATTATATTATATTATTATTATGATTATTATATTATTATTATTATTATTATTATTATTATTTTATTATTATTATTATTATTAATTAAAATTAAAATCAAACACCGGGTCACTACCAGCGACCTAGGGTGATTCAAGTTTGAAGCAATGGAACACCAACAGAAATATGTACATAACTTTTGCAGCGGGTTTTCGAGTGCATAGAGAGAGAAAAAAAGAAAGAGTAAGAGAGAGAGAGAGAGAGAGAGAGAGAGAAGAGAGAGAGAGAGAAAGTGAGAGAGAAAGTGAGAGAGAGATATAGAGAAAATGAATTTCACTCCATTAGATTTAAACGACATCAAATACGAAAAAGAGAACGGAAAGGAAGAAGAAAGAACCAAAGACAATTAAAAGATGTACATACTTCCCTTCCCCGTGACGTCACTTGACAACACACTCTCGCCTGAGGTGCCGGAGACAAGCGGACGTTCCACCGCCTTTCGTCCCTTCTGAAAACCTCATTTTGCCGCCTCTCCTTGAAGAACAAGGGGATAGAGGGGAGTCATATCGCTTCTCTCTTCTCGTCGAAGGGATCGTTCCAAGAATTGAGCTTAAAGAGAAGGAGGAAGAAGGTGCAATATGGGCGGCGGTGACAAGTATTCGGTCTTGCTTCCCACTTATAATGAGAGAGAGAACTTGCCCATCATTACGTGGCTTCTGTGCAAGTATTTCAAGGAGAGGTGAGTATCTATGGTGAGTTTATGTGTGTAGTCGAGTATTTTCTCAATTGACCATTAGATAATAGTTGTGCGTTTTCAATGGCTTCAAATACTTCCGCTAAAGTCATTTCTGGGTGTCTTCCGAGGGCCTCTGATGGACACAAAAACCCTTTAGAGCTTAAAGTTCCACCTTTTGTGACAGCGAGTGTCGTTCATTAGACGTTTCAGGCACCAGTCAAAAAGGGGGGGGGGGGTGTTCTCTTGGATCCAGTGTCTGTCTGTCACCGACTCTTTCAGATGATCGACCAACTTCTTTTTATTACCCCTGTCCTGCCCAACCATTCTTGGCTTCCCACGTAACCAACTCCTGCGATAGTCGCCAGCTTTTCTCTTTAAAGCCTTAGTGCCTCAATCTTTTTTTTTTTTCTTCTTTTTTCGCAACAGGTTGGCAGTAATATTCAAATTTTCCACTTCACGGAGTCTCTGAGTTGGCATAATCCTTCTTCTGTGGCAACTTTGGTGTAGGATGAGGAAAACATAGTATGTAGTCAATTGTGCATGCACTTTTGATCATACATATTTTAACTGGTACAGTTTTTTAAAACAAATATTGTATTTTATTTCCTTATATTGTTTAAAAGTGTGGTTCAGACTTCTGGCCAGATTACTGTGGAATGTTGATGTTGCTAATATGTTGTTGAGATGGTTATGAAATGTTATTACTGACACTAGTAGGAATAGAAATAGATAAATAAAAATCAAGGAAAAGGATAAACAGGTATGATAGATAAGACTAGTAATTGACTCCCTGTTGTCTCAGTACTTGTGGAGCCATCTGTGTGTAAACACAATAAGTGAACAAAATTCACAGTGGACATGACCATTGTTTTTGTCATCCTGGCATCATTGGATTAAATTGGTTGTGTTCCATTGAAATCTACTTTTGGTCTGTGATGGAAAGCCAACAGTCCTACATCCTACACAGAGATTATTTACTGAGATTTACTTTTTGATAATTTAATTTCTAAGAGTATTGTATCTTCATTTGTGTCTATTTAATTTTGGATAAATCTCAGTAGGTCTGGCCATCATTTCCTACAAAACTGGGTATAGTGTGTATTATGATGTGTACATACATGAGCTGAAGTCTGACTAAGCTCACAGCCTATCATGTTTTTCTACATGTTTCCTATATATGGTGCAGTATTTGTCATATCCAAAACAAGAGACTGACAGGAAGGAGGAAGGGAGAGGGGACTGAGGAAGAAGGAACAAGATTGGGGTAGGGGGAGAACTTGGTGGAGATGATTAGCTACTGTCTGATACTAATACATTACTACTAAAACTAATACTACCAATACCACTGCTAATTATGATGATAATAATGAAATAATTTCTATAATAATTATAGACATTGTTATAATAATAATAATAATAATGATAATGATAATAATCAGATGACATCTGTCATATGACCATCACCATCAATTTCTCCACCCACTCTGTCTTGTCACCTCCCTTCCTTTTCCTTGCTCCCCATTCCCTTCCCCCTTCTTGTTTATCTTTTACTTTGGATACAGGAAATGCTGCATGATTTATGAACACTATTTCAAAATATATGCCATACTGTGACCGTAGTCAGACTTCTTTTCAAGAGCACTATCCAGTATAGTAGTTTTAGTCTACTGATCAAATACAATGTTATTAAGCCCAGATGCTGGGATATTTGAAGGGAAAAAAGACTAACAAGGGTCACCAGTTTTTGAAATATACAAGTATCTCTGGACTGCAATATCTTTACCTTGGTATGCTCAAGCTTGATGAGCCAGGATGAAGCAAAGTATATTAAGACTTATGTAAAGGACACATCGTGGAAAGGAACTGGGGACCCTACCACGTACTCACTCCAAGAGCATCACAACATGAAAACTCCAATTGGGTATCATGCTGTGACCACGGCGGCTCAGACATGGACCTACCGTTAAAAGAAGAGAAGAAAGGACGCATATGTATTACACAAATATTTGTTGGTTCAACCAGACTCTATCATGGCAAAAAATACCAAGGTGAAAATTCTGAAGTAGTTTGTATTATTTATTATTTACAAGATACCTATAAATATCAAGATAGTTCGTAATTTCCTTTGATCTGTGATGGAAGGCTTACAGTGAAGTCCAGAGGTGGACATGTGGATGTGTTGAGGAGGTCAGTGGTGGATGCATGAATGTGGTGCAGCTATCAGTATTATTAGTTTTTTTTTCTTCTTTCTTTCTTTCTTTTCTGCCTTTAACTGTATAGCCATCCCATACTTCATGTCCCCCTCCCCCTCAAGCTAAACTGGCCAATATCACTGCTGTATTTTGTCATTGTTAATTAAGATATGTGGGAATAAGAATCAGAGATTTTTGTTAAAAAAGTAAATATCTGAAACTCTTTTCTTGTTTTCAGCAACATTAACTACGAGATTATTGTGATTGATGATGGGTCCCCAGATGGCACATTAGAAGTTGCAAAGAAGTTGCAGGAGATATATGGAGAAGACAGAATTGTAAGTTTGTTTTTGCAGAGAAAGACTGGCATATGGTCAGCCAATAGGAAATACTTGTTAGGAAATGTTAACATATAAGTATTTTGAATGTTGTTAATATATAGGTCATTGCAAAATACACATACAGTATATTGCACATCTTACATCATTACTACTTTTTGGAAGATGGATATGTGCTCTTGTTTCATGCCAATATTATCTGGGATAAGTGATGAAAAGATATTATATGCCACTATTTTTATATGGAAGAAAACAAATACATTGAAAAGTTAGTGTTATGTCAGGTTTGCCGATATTCAGATTTACCTTCCCCATAACAGGTTCTGCGGCCAAGAGCGAAGAAGCTAGGTCTTGGAACAGCATATATCCATGGCATAAAACATGCTACAGGAAACTATGTCATCATCATGGATGCTGATTTATCACACCATGTAAGAGAAAAGGAATAATTTTTCCATTGTTGTGCTGCAGATGTATTCTCGTTTTCTTTGATACCCACCTTATTTGGGTTCCTCTTGTTTTGCTGATTATCAATTTTTCTTCATGTTTTTGATGTTTATTAACTTAGTCATGACTAAATGTAGGAAGCTGATTTAAGCCTAGGATAGTGCTAAATACAGAAATGTGCTCTTGTGATGTCAAAGTATTTCTACCAAAAGAGTTTAGTGAATGTGTCTGTGACTGTGTCTACGTATTCACCCATTCTTTTTCACATTCCAAAATATCTTACTTACCCTTTCTTCTGTATCTTTCCAGCCCAAGTTCATCCCTGAGTTCATCAAGAAGCAGAAGGAGGGCAACTATGACGTTGTGTCAGGCACGCGGTATGTGGGGGATGGGGGTGTGTATGGATGGGACCTGAAGCGCAAGATTATCAGCCGTGGAGCCAACTACGTTACACAGGTCCTCCTCAGACCTGGGGCATCAGACCTAACTGGATCTTTCAGGTAACTACCAAATGCCAAGTGGTTACTATTGGTTATTTTTTTTTGTTTTTTAGGATTCCCATAACCACTTGACAATAATGTAACTCAACTCTGTATCATTTTATCCTCATTCCTGTTGCCTGATCTTAGCACCAAGACAGATAGTGTCTTGGTACTGATTTGGCTTGAAGGTCTGACAAGAGACTTGTTTGTTATTAATAAATTCTGAGATCTTTTATAAGTTTATAGATCCAGGAGAATCCCATTTATGATTTTTGAATTTTGAGGTTGCCATTTTGTTACATTATATTTTAGAGGTTAGCTGTTGGTGTTTAGGAGAAAAAGAATTTTTACCCTATGAGGATAGAGATCTTTAATTGTTATTATTATTATTATTACAGTTGTTATTAGTAAAAATATTACTATTAGTATTATTATTCCTATTATTATTATTCATTAGTTACATGGACCAGAAAAATGGAACAAATAAAAATTCAATGAATAGTGATAAACAATATTCCATAGGAATACAAATATAAAAGGGTGTAGTGTGGACAGCGACTGGAATATCCTTTGGTTTGCCCATGCATATAGTTTATATGCATGTTCTTGAAATAATACTAAAGAGAGTAATACCAACATTTTTATTAAAGAAAAGTTAGTACAGAGGAGAAATGTAAACATCAGATGTTGTGAGACATGCTTTAGCTAATATTACAAATAACACACAAGTTTGGAGGGGTGGCTACCAGCAGATGGCAGAAACAATGAGAATGAAGGTTAGGCTCTGCACATATAAATGGGAGATGGTTGTTATCTTCATTTTCAACCATGTTTCTTGTACAGGAATTAGGATTAGTGGAGTTGGATGAGTGAGGAATGTCATGCACTCTATGTTTGATATGACATGGATTAGAAAAAGAATGAAGGGTCGTCTGCTTTCTCTTTTGCATTTCAAATCCTCAAGGCCTGATTCTGTGTTTATACTGGGATACAGATGCCTACTAGTCTATATCTCTGCCAAGAGCTTACTGAAAGTTGTCAGAATAGCTGAGAATTACTTGGATATTCTGATATTTTTAAAAATTAATTGAAAATTAATATCCTGATGCTTCCCTTTAGTGTTCAGTATCACCTGCATGTTCGCTGCTTTTATTACTTTTTATTATATCCTTTTTATCTAACATCAATGCACGTGCTTGAATCAGTCAATCCATTAACGAGTCCAGTAAGGAAATCAACATCTACACTTAACAGTGCCTATGGTTCACTGGTGCAGTGGCATCAACCTGTTTCAGATGCTGGGAAGAAGACCTGTATTGTTCACACACACTGTAGATCTCGTTAGCAATGTGCACAATTTTTTTTTTTTTTTTTTTTTTTTTTTTTTTTTTTTTTTTTTGTTACATGCACACATATTCTGGAATTCTTGTCCCTATTTTATTTTTATTTTATTTTAAAATGTATCTTCTCTTAATTTTTTTTCACAATAGTTATGCATTTGGATAAACTTTCAGTAGCAAACAACAAAAAAGTGAAACAATTTAGCAATGCATCCACAAAATGTCAGTGACAAATAGTGTTAAATTATTAATATTTGGGTGCCCAATAATGGGGATCCCCTGTGCTATTAGTTATGATTATATATATTTCTGAAGATTTGACCTTTGCACAGAATTATTTCTTTTCACTTGTTTTATTTGTACTCTGACATCAGTTCTTAAAAAGAATTTGACCACAGGTGGAAATTATACATAGTGTGGTTTCTATATTTCTATGAAGTATTTGCAACTACATTATTTTGGAACATCATTCCATAATAAGGATGTTAAATTTCCTTGTTTTTTCACATAATTGATTTGATGTTTGATTTTTTTTTATCTACCTCTTTTCTCATTTCTTTCTTTATTCAGCATGAAATTATGAATAATCCCAAGGTGAGCCACATACACCATATCATCACATGTTTCTTGTTTTTTTTTTGAAAGGCATTCATCAAACTTTCATTGCAGGCTTTATCGCAAGGATGTGCTGCAGAAGCTGGTGGAGTCTTGTGTGAGCAAGGGCTATGTCTTCCAAATGGAGATGATTATTCGGGCACGGCAATTTGGTTACACTGTTGGAGAGGTAAGAAGCGCTGTTTGCTGAAATAGTGAGGATAGAGAAGAGGGATAGCTGCCATTTATTTATGATGGCAGAAATGGGCCACACACATGCATGAGTCTCATATCCTTAGTGAAAGAAAACAGGAAATTAAATGCTATCAAAGAGATATTTGTTTCTAGTTCATTTACAGATAACATTTCACTTATCATTTATTTACATATTCCTTTTTCAGGTTCCTATCAGCTTTGTTGACCGCGTGTATGGCGAGAGAAGCTGGAGGATCAGAAATTATTGTTTTGTCAAAGGACTCCTCTACCTTTTTTTTGCCACAACTTAAGCAGGATGGTAATGGAATGGCATGGACTGAGATGGAATTGCAGTATTAATGGAAATGGCAACAAGAAGGACTTGTACTTATGGAGTGGAAAGCTCTAGGGAGAAGATGGGGACCTTCTTTTGAAGTGGATTTTCATAAAGAGTATGTCTGGGTGATAGGAGGATGAAAGTGGTCTTTGCTTCATTGTTTTGGAGAGATATTTATGTATGTGTATATGTAGAAGTATATGTGAGTTGTTTTTCTCAAATGAAATTATTTTGATACAGAGTTTAGGGATAGATCTGGTGCCTTTTGAACTTGATGTGTATTTCTGTTACTGACAGACAAGGTGTTGTGTTTTTTACATTTTTATAGCAAAGTACTATGGCTATATGTAAAAAAATTAACATTCCAATATGAATACTCCTTGGTATCAGTTACTGATTTATCCAGTTCTTGAAAATACTTTGCAGCT
>NC_051391.1:12406475-12421475 GCF_015228065.2 Penaeus monodon | reverse complement strand
CTTGATCCGGACGCAGGTGTCCCTTAGTGCTTTCAGTTCTAACACTCGAGCGGGCGGAGGCAAGCACCTGCCTCGAAGGGAGCTGCTGCATCAAAAGAGACGCGATAGAGGGGGGCAGAGAAGACAAATGAAGACACTACAGCAGTGGTTCTCAACCATTTTTACTACCACGCCCCCTTTATGAATTTGTCCTTCCTTCCTTGCACTCCTTGCATCTATGAATAAAATTCCTCCCCAGATTTTAATGAAAATTAGAAATATGTTCTTAGTCTTTTTATTGATTATGAATTAATCACACTGTTATTAAACTTTTCAGCATTTAACCATGCTCCCATTAAGAGAATAAATATTATTTGAGAAATTACTGCTTTTTCCCAAAAGCTCACACCTTCCCTGGGAGATTACTGACTCCCCTCTAGGGGAGTGCAGCTCCCAGGGTAAGAACCACTGTACTACAGGGTTTAGCTCTCCACCACCATATCCTGGGCATCAGGGAGATGAGGGTATTTCAGGGTTCTCACTTCTACCTTCCACAAAAAACCTACAAACCAAGACAATTGATTGCATACCCAACCTCTTCATGATGGTGGTGTTCCCTTCACATCTGGTGGCAGTGGTGGGATAAGACCCTCACATCACCAATGCTAATTCCCCGACCGCTCTGCGATGCCACGCTCCTCACCGAGGCTCTCTTGCCAACAAAATACAATTCCTGTTGAAATGTCGGCTCCCTTAACATCCAGTCACCGCTAGCAGACCCAAGTCTAACCACACCACATCTGCCCTTTGTGCATCTCACACTCGCCTTACCTATCCTCTTAATGACGTTTCTGCCCACTGTGTTGCCACACTTGCCAAACCACCCCACCTGCCTTGCCGACATTTCATGTCACCACAACTATGAAGTTAACATTCTACCTAGCACCAGCATGAAAAGTAAATGTACCTCATTATGGCCAGATTAAGTATTGCCCTCTCTGCACCCACCCACACCTTACATTTGAGTTGCCTTCATACCAATTCAAAATACATGCCAATCAACGAACACACTATAAACTCTATTTTACTAAATTTCTCTGTCAATCATTGTTTTAGCGGCACAACAGACAACTGAAGTCACGCACTGAGATTGAACCCAAAATACACTCTCCCTCTCCTCACACCTCGTGCTCTAACCTCTAATTGTACTTTAATTGGTCTAGTAATTTGATATGTTATCATGTTTTTCTATTAATTTCAATTATCGTCCTCAGCCACTAATTCCACTTTCAAATATACATATTTATTTGTTTACACATTGTTGCATTTTCTTTTTTCACAAAACCTGTACAATATCTATGTTTTTATTCACATACATGTTGATTACCTGCTCTATCCCCTAACCTATATACTTGATCATTTTACACAGAATAACTTTGACTTATAACTGAACCCTACTCGCTTTCATAACATCTCAAATGTTGATATCGTGTCCTCAGTAATGCTAGAATTTATGCATTAAATGTTACATGTAACCTACGGGTGTTAGTCCGTTCAAATAATGTTGTGAATAATGGCATTGCACTACAGACACCTTGTTTCGAATGAGATTACAGTAATACCGAATTTTACTTTAGGTCAGGCCCACGGCCGTATACGAAGGGGAATCTGCGTCCTGCTATTCCAGTTGATGTATAACATGTAACTAACCAATGGTATTCCATTCTGTTGCAAATAACGACATTGCACTGCAGACACCAAGCTCTATATAAGCTTCGTATCCATATTCATTACAAATTAATATTAAAGTCAGTCCATGGCCGTAAACGGAGGAAATCTGCGTCCCGCCGCACCAAAAGCGCACACAATGTTTACGATTAAAGAGCCTGAGTCACGCCTCATTGTGTCCGAAGTTTAAACAGTAGCCTATGTATCCCGAAAAGCTGGAATCCTTGTTCGTTCTCTTTCTCTCTACGGCATGATGGCAATCTACTGAACTCCCTAACCCTAATAATTTTTAAGTAATTGACACCTCAAGTGACACATTGCCCTCCTTGTGACAAATTATTCTAATGATACACTCATGTTCCTGGTATCTTAGTAAGGTGAATGACAAGTATATTATTAGCCTCCTTCTTTGCTCCTTTACTGGCCCGGTACACTTATATTTCAGCCTCTGAAGATGATGTGACCTTCCTTGTCAAGATGTCCCTCCTTATTACTAGATGTTGCATGTCATTGCGAAACCTCCCTCACACCCGCCACTCTGACACGCGACTTGCGCCGGACGCAGATGCTGCACAATGCTTTCACTTCTGACGCAAGCACCTGCCTCGAAGGGAGCTGCTGTATAAAAGGAGGCGTGACAGAGTGACAGAGAAAAACAGGTCTGACAGTCAAAGAGATTACAGGATCTTGCTCGCCACGTCCTAGAGACCCCAGGAGACGGGGGTATCTTGGGTCATGCATCTACCTTCCACAATAAATCCACAAGGCAAGGCCCCTGATGGCACACTCAGTCTCTCCCTCGTTGACACCTGATGACAGGGGTGTTCCCTTCACAGCACCGATGACTATGTAAAAGAATAGGAAGAATAACAACCACTAACAAGAGGACGACGGAGAAGAAGTTGATAAAGAAGAAAGAGAGGAACAAGAAGACAATGACGAAGACTATAAAGACGGCGAAGAAGAGGAATACAAAAAAACAAGAAAACTAAAAAAAGACAAGGCATTGGAAGAGGATAATTCGGATGACAACGAATAAAAAGAAGCAAAAAAATAAAAATTAAGTAAAATAAAATAATCAATATATCATGGAATAATGAAAGAAGAATGGGATGATTAAAACATAAGGAATTATTACGGAAGCATTTACTAATTAATAGATCACATAAAGATTTATAAATTATGTAATTATTAAGAAAGCATAGAACGATTAAGATATCATGGGGTGATTAAGAGACCATGAAATAATTAAGAAAACATAGAGTAATTAATGGAATAAGAAAGCATGGGATTGTTTATAAAATGGAATAATTAAGGAACCAAAGCATGATTAAGAAATTATGGAATAATTAAGAGATCATTTAATAATTAAGAAAGCATCGAATGATTAAGAAAACACAGAATGATTAAGGAGGCATGAAATAATTAAGATATCATTGAATAATAAAGAATAGTTAATAATCAAGAAAGCATTGAATGATTAAGAAAGCAATGAATAATTTAGAAAGCACTGAATGATTAAGAAAGCATTGAAAGATTAAGCATGGAATAATATAGAAAATGGAATTATTAAGAAAGCATGAATTATCCAAGAAATCATGGAATTGTGTAAAATATGAATAGGATGACTAATAAAGAAATTAAGAAAGCATGAACAAAAAACAAGGGGTTAGAAACGAACATACGGGGATGTAAAAGGACAATAATGGCCAATAAACCAATAATTATGACAAAAGAAAAAAGAATATAAGAAAAAAGATAACATATTTCGTTAACTTTTCGTTCATTAGGCAATTGTTAGGCTTGTGCACGAGTCTATTTAATTCATAATTCATATTTTCTTAATTAAAATCACGCAAGCAAATGCAGCAGGTCTTCTATAATGAAAAAAAAGGTAGAGTTAAGTGACGCCCTCTAAAAAGTGGTTGTGGTCGAGATAAGAAGCGACCAGGGATGCTTATAGTACGTCGTCTGTTTCATAAGACATTTTTTTGCCCAAATAACTAATAAAAATCAGCAATTGGTCCATGGATTTCCTTACGGATATTGGATATTGAAGAGAGACTGACAAACTACGAACTGAAGTTATGTCTGGCATGCCTTGAGTTTTAGCATTCGATAAGTCCTTGAACAGTAACTGGTACATTATGATGATGCAGATTCGAGATCCGCCCTTGCTGTATAGAGGAGACGCCTCTGGTTGTATCAGGCTGACCACAGTAGGTTTGGTGGAGTACCCTTACCAAAGAGTGATTACAGATACTGTTTACATATTTTATAGGCAATTTTTCAGGGCATTCTTCCGTAGGGGTGAGTTTCGATACTAACCAGTCCGGGAACAAACACCGAGAGAGAGAGAGGGAGGGAGAGGGAGAAAACGGGAGAGACGAAGGAAGAAAATAAATAAATACTACAAGAGAAAAATGAAGTAGCAAGGACCAAGGAAAAATCGTTAACATTAGCCAGGAGAAGAAGTTAATCATTCGATCTTCCCGAGCGATAAAACACTGCAGACTTCTTGCATTGTCATGCCACGAGAAAGAAATCCCCGGAGATTAAAATATAAAAATCAATTTGCCAAATCTGGAAATAATGAAATTACGATAGATCAGAAGGAAGGATACCAATAACTTTATGCTAAACATCAGAATTCAAGTATCCAAAGACCATTAGGTCACAGAGCACCCCCGTTGCCTCTTTTGTAAACATTAGTGCTTTTATGGACAAGGAAACCCAGCTGTGTGTTTAGCCCCTCCTTGGTTATGGGCATCCGTTGGGTCTAAAGATAAAATAAAATGATAATAATAATGATAATAATAATAACGGGACAAAGAAAATCATGTCTGAAGTTCAGATTAAAATAAGAAGAAAACTAAAATTGCACCGAAAGTAGAGAAAAATGCTGATCGAGTCTTCGAAAGGCCCAATAAAAGGCCTTAAAAAAAAAAAAAGGAAGAGGAAGGGAGAAGAAGAAGAAGAAGAAGAAGAAGAAAGAAGAAGAAAAAGAAAAAGAAGAAGAAGAAAAAGAAGAAGAAAAAGAAAAAGAAAAAGAAAAGACGAAGAAGAAGAAGAAGAAGAAGAAGAAGAAGAAAAGAAAAACAAGAACAAGAACAAGAAGAAAAGAAAAAGAAGAGGGAGAATAATAAGAAAAAGAAGGAGGAAGAGGAGGAGGAAAGTTTGATGAGAAATCGTCATATCAAGAAAGCGAGTCAGTCTCCTAAAGGACCTGAAATGCAACATAGAACCCGACATACTCGTTTACAACATGTCTGGGTGAACAGAAAATTACCCAAATTGACTCCCGAATATGAGACAAAACATGAACCGACACAGGAGGCAATGCCACGTGAAATACAAGAGACAAGGAAATAACCCCAACCCGATATTCAGGAACAGGAGGAAAAAATCACAAAACGAGTTATCTGATCAACATTATATGTCCTTTGCATTGTCGTATACTGTCTCAGACAGGAGTTACTCTGTTGCTTGAAGGTTATTATAATCGTCATCATTATCACCATCATCATTATCATCATCATCATCATCATCATCATCTTCCTTCTCTCTTCCTCCTCTTCCTTCTTTCCTCTCCCTCCTCCTCCTCCTCCTCCTCCCCCCATCCTCCTCCCTCCCCCTCCCCCTCCCCCTCCTCCTCCTCCCCCCTCCTCCTCCTCCCCCTCCTCCTCCTCCCCCTCCTCCTCTTCCTCCCCCTCCTCCTCTTCCTCCCCCTCCTCCTCCTCCTCCCCTTTCCCCTTCTCCTCCCTCTCCTCCTCCTCCTCCTCCTCCTCCTCAATCTCCCTCTTCTTCTTTTTCTTCTCTCTCCTCGTCCTCCTCCTCCTCGTTCTCCCCCTCCTCCTCCTCCTCTCACTCCTCCTCCCCTTTCCCCTTCTCCTCCTCCTCCCCTTTCCCCTCTCCTCCCCCTCCCTCCTCCCCCTCCTCCTCCTCCTCCTCCTCCTCCTCCTCTCCTCCTCCCCCCCTCCCCCTCCCCTCCCTCCTCCTCCTATTCCGTCTTCGTTGCCTTAGATTTTCCCTGATCATGATTCTGCTTCGCTTCCGGGCGGTGGCGAAGGGGAGGGGAAAGAGGGAAGAAGAGGAGGAGAAGAGACAAGAAGGAAGAAAGAGGGAGAAGAGAAGAGAAGAGAAGAGAAAAGAGGGGGAAAAGAAGAGAAGAAGGAAGAAAGAGAGGAAGAGAAGAAGAAAGAAAGAGGGAGAAAAGAAGAGACGAAAACCCGGAGGAAGATGAGGAAGACAAACAGAAAACAAAACAGAAATAAAAGATGAATTACAAGCCAAAAAACAAACGCTTGCCTTCCCCAAAAGTGAATAGGATGGTATGTCATGTGTGAGTGATGGTGATGATGGTGATGGTGATGGTGATGATGCTGATGATGGGTGGTGATAGTGTGATGATGTGATGATGACGATGATGGTGATGATAGTGTTGATGGTGTGATGATTGTGATGGTGATGATGATGATGACGATGACGATGGCGGTCGATGACGATGATGATACCGATACTGACGATGATAAAAACAACAAATGATGATAATAACAATACTAATACCACCACCGAAAAAAAAAAATCAATAAGGAAGATACTACTTGGCCAAACCCCAGCAACAACACTAGCGAAAAGGTGGAGGCCCGAGCGAGCGCGGGCGTCGGGCGGCGCGGCGTGGGAAGCCAGGCTGGAAACGAGGCGCGGGCGACAGGCAGGCGCCGCGTGGGGGTAGGAGGGGAGGTGGGGGAGGTAGGGGGGGCGGGGGAGGTGAAGGGCCCGGGGCAGGGTGGATAGGGTGCGGGGTGGGGGTAGGGTAAGGGATGGGGGAGGGATGGAGGTAGGGTATGGAGGGAAGGGGAGGGAGTGGGGGAGTGCGAGGGTAGGGGAGGGTAAGGAGGGAAGGGGAGGGAAGTGGGGGAGGACGAAGGAGGGAACGGGGAGGGGGAGGGGCAAAGGGGAGGAGCGACGCCGTAGGACAGGTAGCGGCGACCGAGGCGTGGAGGTCGGAGGGGGAGAGGGGGAGGGGGGGGGAGAGGAAGAATGAGGAGGGGGAGATAGAGAGGCATGGGTTGAGGGCTAGATGGGGGGGGAGAGGGGAGGGGAGGGAGAAGAGGGGGAATAAAGAGGCGAAGAGGGGTTAGAGGGGAGGGGGGAGGGGGTTACAGGACGCGTGGTGAGGGAGAGGAAAAAGGGAGATGGGGAGAGTTGGAATGCAGGGAGATAGATTTCTGAATAGATACGTCAGGGATGATGTAGGTACATGGGTATATAAAGAGATAGCTTAGTAGATTGTAAATGGATAGACCAATTGACTCAGTGGCGAGGTTTACGTATGTGTGTAAGCATATATGTATATATATATATATATATATATATATATATATATATATATATATATATATATATATGTGTGTGTGTGTGTGTGTGTGTTGTGTGTGTGTGTGTGTGTGTGTGTGTGTGTGTGTGTGTGTGTGTGTGTGTGGTGTGTGTGTGTGTGTGTGTGTGTGTGTGTACATATGTAATACATACATACACACACGCACACACACACAACCACACACCACACTATAGATAATAGATAGATAGATAAATAGATAGATAGAGATGCAGACAGATAGATAGATAGATAGATATAGAAATATAGATAGATAGATAGATAGATAGATAGATAGATAGATAGATATGTGTGTGTGTGCGTGTGTAATGGAGACATCAAGAAAGGAAACACACAAGAGACGGCATGAGTAAGAGTGAGTCACAGTGTGTCATGGGTGCACTCACCTCACCCCCACCCCCTCACCCCCTCCCTACCCCTTTAATCCCATAAAAGCTTTATCGACAAGGTTCTAAAGGAAACGTTAACGCAACATGAAATATGTAAAGATAATAAAAATTTTCTTAGATGTCACGAACGCTCGTTTTTGTTTTTTGTGGGCACGCAAGTGTGTGTGTGTGTGTGTGTGTGTGTGTGTGTGTGTGTGTGTGTGTGTGTGTGTGTGTGTGTGTGTGTGTGTCTGTGTGTGTGTGTGCATTACGTATATGCAGACGCAGGTTATGCAAGGTAGCATTGTTGCTAACGAACTGCATGGCCATATAAAACGCCACTGCATTCGTAAAAATGCATATGCAAATTAGCGTGCACTTTCAAATATTAAGCATGCATGTGCAGATAATCTGAATTAGTAAATCTTACAAACGAACATACACACAGGAATACACACACATATTTATGCATATACATGCACAAATATATATGGACACACGTAAATGCAAGGACACACACACACACACACACACACACACACACACACACACACACACACACACACACACACACCACACCCCCACACACACAACACCACCACACACACACCAACCTCCCCCAGTCCACTTCACTCCCGCACCCCCCCCCCCCCACCCCACCATCTCCTCCCCCCCTTTCCCTCTCCCACTCTCCCACCCTCTCCCCCCCTCCCCTCTCCACCCTTTCGTCCTCCCTTCCCCTCTCCTCTTCCTCCCTCCCTCCCCCCCCATCCCTCTCTCTCCCTCCCTCTTCCCCTTTCCTCTTCTTCCCTCTCTCCTCCCTCCCTCTCCTCCCTCCTCCTCCTCTTTCCCTCCTCCCTTTCCCTCCTCCTCTCCCCTCCCATCCCTTCCCTCCTCTTCTTTCCCCTCCCTTCTTTCTCCTCCCTCCCTCCTTCCTCCCTCTCTTTCACTCCTCCCTCTCTCCCCCTCCTCCGCCCACTCCACTGTCTCCTCCTCCGTAGCCACTAGCTCTTTCGCACGTGACTCCACATCACCTTTCGTATATAGTATCGTTGGCTCCTCCTCTTCTCTCTCACTACAAACATACATAGAAACATTGATCGATATTTAACGAGCGAGAATACGTTGAGAGTTGGTTGGCAACTACTGATTCTCATACTACTCTATTATATCCTCTATTACTATTATGTTTTATTATTTTATTTTTTTATATTTATAGAAGGATAAATATGTTGTATAGTAGTATGTTATGATAATATAATATATATATATATATATCTGTGTGTGTGTGTGTGTGTGTGTGTGTAAATACATATTTACAAATAAATATAATAAAACAGAGATAGATAGATAGATAGATAGAGAGAGAGAGAGAGAGAGAGAGAGAGAGACTGATAAACAGAGAGAAAGAACGATAGAGCAGATGGATAAACAGATAGAGAGAGAACGACAATTTGAACGAATTAACAGCGATTGCGGTGCAACATGAAGATGCAGTCATCACCATCTTAACGAGTCCTCGCTGCGTAACACGAGGCCAATACTGATAACTAAAAAAGAGAGCGAGGAGAGAGAAAAACACCGGTGTCGAGTACTACACAAAATACCTTTTTTTTCCCCTGCACGCAACATGCCCTTTTCGCTAACTGGAAGTTGTTTGATGTAGGTTAACGTTAGCTTATGCATTTACGTCATCCATCCCAAGCGCTTTCTAATTTAATCTTCACAAATAAAGAAATCTTCTCTCTTGGGTGTGTCTTATTGAATGGCCGGACGAAGCTGCAATTATTTTACATATTCGGATCCTTCTTGGTCAGAGTTCGAACGCTTATCGAGGGGAATCCAAGCCTTATAAGCGGTTCGACTCGACGCTCACTTGTTACCAGTTTTTATAAGCGTTTATACTTGCCATGTTAGAAGGTAGCCATTAAACTTTTTTTTTTCGAGGGTGGGGGGGAGAAAAAGATTTTCTACTCTTTTAATAAAGCTTTATAGCTTGAATTACTTATTCTAAAAGTTAAATTTTATGAAGTTGTATTCATATTTTTTTTTAAGCATTCCTTATAGATAGAGAGGCACATCACAGTGATAAATAACCGGCCTTTCGACACAGCCATCCATCAGTGTCGATCTGAGAATGCATTTGCCATTAGCATAAATATGTCATTTTCTCGCCAAGTCTTACATAAGAGAAGCTTCGGCGCCAATCTTCCATTTTCCTCTCCTTATCGTTTTCCTCCTCGTCTCCTCCTTCGTATTCTTCCTCTCCTTTATCCTTCCCATTCTTCTTCTTCTTCATTCTCCATCACTGGCTCTTATTTATCTGTTTTTCTTGTTCTTCCGTTTTTGTCTTTCTCCTTCATCATCGTATCTCCTTTTTTATTCTTTCTTTCATTCTCCCGTTCTTTCTTTTCTTCTTCTTCTCCTCCTTCCATCTCCATCTTCTTCTTTCAGATTCTTCATTATTTTTACCATCTTTATTCTTTTCTTTTCTTCATATTTTTCATTCTTTATCTCCGTCTTCTCTCATTCTCTTCTCTTTTCTGTTTTTCCTTTTTCCCTTTCTTTCTCTTTTTCGTAATAGTGAGAATAATATTAACAAAAATAAAAAAAAGAAAGGTAGTGAAGAGGAAGAGAGAAGAAGATGAAGGAGGAGGGAAGAAGAAGCCGAAGATGAAGAGGAAGAAGGAAAAAGAAAAAATAGAAGAAGAAAGAAAACGAAAAATATGAAAGAGAAAGAACAAAAAGAAAAAAGAGAAAAACAAAAAAGAAAAAAGAAAAAGAAAAAAAAGAAAGGAGAAGAAGAAAGAGAAAGAAAAAGTAAAAGAAATAGATGAAGAAGAAAGAGAAAGAAAGGAAAAGAAGAAGAAGAAGAAAGAGAATTGAGAAGAAACGAAAATATAAAAACAAGGACGAATATATGAGAGACAAACACGAATTATTCATTTTCGCTTCCATTATTTCTTCTTCTTCTTCTTCTTCTTCTTCTTCTTCTTTTCTGTCTCCTTTTATTCTTCTTCTGAAAACAATGCAGTAAAATAATAAGATACGAAGAGGAAGAGGAAGAAAAAAGGGAAGAAGGAAAATAGAAAGAAAAAGAAAAAAAGAGGAAAAGGTGAAAAATACACGAAAGAAGATGAAGAAAAAAGAAAAGAGAAAATGCCAATAAACAGAAAACAAGAAAAAAACGTAATAAAAGTAGAAGTAAAAAGGAATGGAAGAAGGAAATCCCCAAAAACAATTTAGACGAAACAAAATCCACAATAAAAAGTAGAATAACGAATGGATGCAGAATGAACAACGAATAATAACGAACAAAAAGCGAATAAAAGCAGAATGAACAAAGAGCGATAACAGAGACGATGAAGAAAGGAGGGAAAAGGGGGGGAGGGGTTAAGTCAGGATGGGGGGAGGGGGAGGGGGAGGAGGGAGGAAGCGGGTAGGGGGAAGGGGGGGAGGGGGAGGAGGGAGGAAGCGGGTAGGGGGAAGGGGGAGGGGGGGGGAGAGGGAAAGAGGAGGGGCAAGGTACGAATGGGAGAGAGGGGGAGGGGAGGGGGATGGAGAGAGAGAGGGAGAGACTGATAGATAGATAGGTAGATAGATAGATAGATAGAGAGAGAGAGAGACTGACAAGCAGAGAAAGAAAGAGAGAGAAAGAGAGAGAGAGAAAGAGAGAGACAGACAGACAGACAGACAGACAGACAGACAAACAAACATAGACAGAAAGAAAATGAGAGAGAAAGGGAAAAAAAAGAGAGAGAAACAAAACACGAAAAGAGACAGCGAGACAGGGAAAAAAAAATACATACACAGGCACACGGAGAAGACGAGACACGAATACAACACAACAAAAAACAAAAAACAAAAAAACAACAGAAACGACACCTAATAGAGACAAAGAAAGAGACTCAAAGGAAAAGGAAGACTAAGCGAAGAAGAGAGAGAGAGAGAGAGAGAGAGAGAGAGAGAGAGAGAGAGAGAGAGAGAGAGAGAAAGAGACAGAGAGACAGAGACGACAGAGACAGAGAGAGAGAGAGAGAAGAGAGAGAGAGAGAGAGAGAGAGAGAGAGAGAGAGAGAGAGAGAGGAGAGAGAAGAGAGAGAGAGAGAGAGAGAAAGAGAAGAGAGAGAGAGAGAGAGAGAGAGAGAGAGAGAGAGAGAGAGAGAGAGAGGAAGCAACGCGGGCAGGGCAGCAGCGGGCCAGGGGGACGCCCCTCCGCCCGCCTGGCGCCAAGGAGTCTACGCCACCAGCGGGGATGAAGGCCCTCTGGCTCCTCCTCCTCATCCTACTCCGTCCTCTTTTCCTTTCTTTTCTTTGCTTCTTTGCTTCTTCTTTCTTCTTTTCTTTCTTCCTTTTCTTCTTCTTTTTCTTTTTCGTTTTTTTTCTTCTTCTTCTTCTTCATCTTCATCTTCTTATTCTTTTTCATCATCTTCTTCTTCATTTTCTTCTTCTTCTTCTTCCTATTTATCTCCATCTCGTCCTCCTCGTTGCCCTCCTCCTCTTCCTCCTTTCACCTTTCCCACCTCCTCTTTCTCTTACCTTTTTTGTCCACATTCTTCCCCTCCTCCTCTTCCTCATTCTACTTTCCTCGCTCTCCTGTTATTCTTACTTTCCTTCATTTCCTGTTTATTCTACCGTTTCCCACTTCCTCTACCTATTCTTCTCCTCTATCTCCTCTTCTCTGTATTCTTTTTGGCCTCTCTTTCTTACTATTTCACTTTTCTCTTTTTTATTTTTGTTTCTCTCTCATTTTTTTACGTTTTTTTCTGTCATTCTCTTCATTTACTCTTTAGTATATCCTTCTCCTCTCTTTGTTTCAATTATTCTTCGTTATGTTTTTGTTCTGTCCTTTATATTTATCAGTGTCAGCAGTTCTTTGTTTATTTATCTGTCTTTGTCTGTTTTTCTCTTTATCTGACACTTCCTATCAGCATTGGCCTTTGTCTGTCTGACACACTCTTTCACTCTCTCTCTCTCTCTCTCTCTCTCTCTCTCTCTCTCTCTCTCTCTCTCTCTCTCTCTCTCTCTCTCTCTCTCTCTCTCTCTCTCTCTCTCTCTCTCTCTCTCTCTCTCTCTCTTTTTCTCTCTCTCTCTCTTTCTCTCTCTTTTTTCATTCTTCCCTTCTCTCTCTCTCTCTCTCTCTCTCTCTCTCTCTCTCTCTCTCTCTCTCTCTCTTTCCTTCTTTCTCTCTCTCTCTCTCAGAATCCGATTCACAAAAAAAAAGAAAAAAAATACAGATCAGTCTTCTTCTTTATATCAAGAAATGTAAATAGCATCCCTCAAGGTGTAGACAAAGGCAAGGAAAACAAATAGTGTATTCATAGATACAGACAAAGGTAAGCATAAGACCAAACTGCATGGTTAAGAGTACGCATTAACTCACATAGACCCACGGGTGTGTAAGTGCGTGTGTTTGAGCGCGCGTGCGTTTTATGTATGTGCATGTAAATATATATATATATATATATATATATATATATATATATATATATATATATAATATATATATATATATATATATAATATATATATATATATATATATATGTATATATATATATATATATATATATATATATATATATATATATATATATATATATATATATATATGATGTGTGTGTGTGTGTGTGTGTGAGTGTGTGTGTGTGTGTGACTGTATGTGTGTGTGTGTTTAAGCGAACCAAAAATCCTCAAGAGCGCCCACATTCCTGTCACTCTGCCCTCACGCGCCTTACAGTTCCAGGACACCATCGAAGTACATTTCCGCGAATGTTTATCTTGAGACACATCGAAGCAAGTGTATATTACCGCACTCCTCGCGACTGTCTCAGATGGCACTGATAGCTTGTGCTCTTCTTTTCTGAGAAGCTCTGGAATTTCTTCAAGACGTCAGGGGGGGGGGGTGATGGGGGGGAGGGCATGTAGTGTTTTGTTCAGTGTCTTTGTACCGGACCAAGAAGCAGAAGAGAGGGAAGCCTCGTTCGCTAAACAGCCAGTTTACAAGTCAGGAAATAGCTCATCGGATGTACAGTCAGAAAAATAAGTATCGTTACCCTTTGCACAAACTAATACGAAAAAACAGACGAAGTGGTGTGGAATAGCAAGGTAGTTGGCACCGGTGTTGACAGAGGGAAGCGTTCGGCTCCTCATTGACCACAAGTAAAGATAACGATAGTCTTTTTTCTGACCGTAAAGTAGGTTCATAGTGTAGGTAAACCTTGAACCTAAAATGCTTCATGGTGACTGACGTTTGACTTTTGTATGGTATCTTGCCCTTGTCCTAGTCTGTTGTGTCCTCCCTGCCTACCCCTTCCCTTTATTTTCCTTTTCTCTCCTTCCTCGCTTTTTTAAACACACTCCTCTCTTTACCAGATCAGACTTGGGTGTAAAATCTGTTCGATTTTGACACAGTTGATACTCTTGAAGCACCTTTGTGTCAAACTAGGACCAGTCTTTTACACAACATAGTTATACCTTTCCTTTTACAAAACCCTTAATGCATTATGATAGGTCAATGGAGTATATCAAGAGAATGATCTGGATCCTTCCCTGAAACTGCAGGACGGCCATGAGCAGCGAACACGAAAGCTGTAAATATTAGAACGATACCAACGGCCACATTTAGCACCAACAACATAGTAATGAGCGATTATTTTATTCCCATGGCTACAGGAGAAAGTGAAGGGCCAAGAGGGAAAGAATTCTCCTGCAGCCTGATAACAATGGATCCTCTTGAATTCCCTTCGTCACATAGTAAATTGAATCTATTCCTTGCCAATAGTCCGTGCAGTATATACAGGAAGTAATCATCAAGAGATTGCGAATGTGAAATCAATTTTTCGTTTCTTTTGCAAGAGAAAGAGGTGAGACGTGAATACGTGTATGCATGTATGTCTAAGAATTTGTTTTCCATGCGTACTTTATAATGGTGATGATGATGAAAGTAGTTGATGGTGTTACAGGTTAAAAAGAAATAAAGATTCTTTGGCTTTCACATTCCTTTAAGGACGAATTGTTGCTCGTTCTGCTTCATTTGCCAAGTTGTCCAAAACAAGATGTTCTACAATTGGACCGAATGCAACAAGTCAAGCATTTTACTTGTGGTCTTGGCTCCTTGACCAGATTGGCCATTTTGTAAAGCAGACCACGGCCACATAAAAAAGATGCTATTTATTACTGATATAGGCCTCGAAATTCCAAGCTCACAGTAACACGTCCCTTGCTGCAACCTGTGTTAACACCAGTATAGTATCACACAGCCACTACTTTTCTGATCTCACAACTGTAAAAATTTTCTTGCAAGTCACTCTTGACCTTTCCTTCTAACTAAGGATGTTTCTTCCTAGCTCTTTTCTTATCTCCTTACGATATATTGTCAACTACAACACATTCTACATCAACCAATTAATTTGCTACAGACAATCCTCTTACATAACACTTTCACAAGTAATTTTTTTTAAACCTTACACTGGCAGTTAATAATTGCAGGTCGCCATATCCAACTGATTTTTCTCATTATTTTAAC
>NC_051391.1:12383975-12401475 GCF_015228065.2 Penaeus monodon | reverse complement strand
GTGGATAAAAAGAAATAGAAAAAAAAACAAAAAAAAAAAACAGACGGATTCGGAGAAGCTTAGGGTGCGAGGGAAGGGGAGGGAGGGAGGGAGGTGATAAAAGTGGGAGGGAGGGAGGGAGGGAGGGACGAAGGGGATAAGAAAGGGGGGGGGGAGGTGATCAGAGGGAGGGGGAGGGGAGGGGTTTAGTAAGGGTATCAAATTCCGTTCTTGGATGAAGCTAATTAATGTTGACGATGCTCCCTTACTTTGGTATGACTCCCACCCTCGCCATGAACCATGTCTTTATCATTTCCTTAAGGGCGAAAACGCATAGATATACGTAAGTACATACGCGTATATACATATGCTTACACACACACACACGAGCGCGCGCACGCACATTTATATACACACACACTCGTATACACTCACGCACACACACATTAAACACACATACACACACACACACACACACACACACACACACACACACACACACACACACACACACAAAAAAAAAAAAAAAAAAAAAAAAAAAAAAAAAAAAAACACACACACAGACCCATACACACACACACACACACAAACACAAAACCTACACACACACACACACACACACACACAAAACCCACTCGTATACACACAAACACAAACACACACACACACACACACAAACACACACACACACACACAAAACCCACACACATAAAACACACACACACACACAGACACTCGTCTACAGAAACATTTGCTACACATATATTTGAATCATCAGTATATCCTCTAATATCTCTTCTTGACACGAGACTTAACCTAAATTCACAATGAAATCCATTTAAAAAGTATTGAAGTGCAAGTAATATGTAAGAGAATTTCTAGAAAATAATAATAATAATAAAATAAGATAAATGATAATAATAACAATAATAATAAAAAAAATAAAAAATAAATAAAACTAAGATAAATAAAAGCAGAAACAACAGTAGAAGAATATGAAAATCACGAAACAATGATAACAGTAATAATGTAGCAATAGTCACAATGATGTTGACATATATATTATAAAATTGTGTGTGTTTGTGTTTGTGTGTGTGTGTGTGTGTGTGTGTGTGTGTGTGTGTGTGTGTGTTGGTTTATGTATACGTGTATTATCATTATCATTATAATTATCATTATCATTATTATTATTATTATTATCATTATTATTATTATTATTGTTATCATCATTATCATTATTAATTAATAGTAATAGTGATAATAATAATGATTTAATAACAATGATAATGATAGTGCTACTACTTCTTATCATTATTATCATCATTATTGTTGCTGCTGTTTTTGTTATTGTTATTATCATACCATCATTATTATCATTGTATGGTATTGATCATTGTCATCATTATTACTATCCTTATTATCATCACTATCATAATCATTATTACATATTTCTGCTGCTGTTGTTGCAATTATCATTCTCATTATATCCACCATCATCGTCATCATCATTATCATTATTTTAATTACCATGGCAACAATAACAACAAGAACATCATTTTCGAATATTATTTAGACACAAAAAAGAATTAACATGATTAATGGTGCTTGATTCAAATAAAATGCGCGGTGACAGATTTGATGCTGAATTGCGGGTGAAAAAGGGATTTATATTTATGAATTTTAATTAACCTCAAGTGGATTATCATATTTAAGGATATAATCTGTACTGGATTGCCTTTTGTTGTTGTTGTTTGTTTGTTCTTGTTTTTTTTCTGGGTGGTTTGAAGGGGTTTATGAGTAGTGAGTTAGGCTGTTGGATCTATATTAAATTCTACTTCGTTTTTTTCGTTTTCCTCTCTTTCTCTCTCTCTCTCTCTCTCTCTCTCTCTCTCTCTCTCTCTCTCTCTCTCTGTAGCCGCCGCTGGAAAATCACATACTTCATATTATTCTGTATATCACTTATTCTGTAACACTACAATCGGAGAGGCTGTATCGTATAAAATTCATCTTCTGTGTCACAACCTCCTCGAGGAGGCCTAGTCGGTTGTGACCGCCGGGTCAACACATGGTCCATATCAACCATAAGAGCTGACCTGCCAGAACTTGTTTGTGTGAGGGGTCGTTCCCTAGAAGTGATGGTGGCTCTTCATGTGATCGATTGCTGGGAGATAGTGGATCATGACCCAACTAATTGTATAACATATGAAGTAGAATGTTACTTGACGTCGCAGCATATGTATGTTTAAAGGGTGAGGGCAGTTCGAGGAGAACCTCCGTGCCGTCAAGACGCCCATAGAATACTGGAATCAGCTGATATTCTGACTGTTCCCGCAATGCGTATGTATCTAATATTGTAGGAAGTTCTTTATCTTATATTCTAATATATGTTGTTATTAGTGGTTTTATGTATTGTATGCACGCATTCCTATAATCGATGTATAATTAACAGGTTTGACCGCTACCGAATAATCTTAAGCGAGTGCTACGCAGTGTATCAGTCACCCCACACCCAACGACAAATCATAGGCGTTCTACGGCGGCCACAGTCAAACGCAAGGGTGCTAATTACCAAGACGACCTAACACGGAGTCGACGGTGAGGTACATCCCTGTCGGCGACGGACGGCAAAAGGGCAGCGCGCGGCGGCTGCTGAAGAACCACCAGTCAACAAAACTCTACGGAAACTACTCGCGCGATTTACGAGAATGTAAAACGGATGTAGTGTTCGTGCCCCACTGTTGGTGTTCTTGCGTGCGTAACACTTCACTCTACAAAGGAAAATTGCGTATCGTGTGATGTGTTAGAATCAGTGTGCGGTGGTCAGTACAGTAAAAATCCATGGTGTTGTGTTTATTAAGTTGTGTTTATTAAGGAGTTAAAAACCCAGTGTTGTGTTTATTAAGGAGTTAAAAAAAAAAACCACAGTGCAGTGTTGTGTTCGTTAAGGAGTTGAAAGCCCACAGTGTTGTGTTCGTTAAGGAGTTGAAAACCCACAGTGTTGTGTTCGTTAAGGAGTGGAAAACTCACAGTGTTGTGTTCGTTAAGGAGTTGAAAACCCACAGTGTTGTGTTTATTAAGGTGTCAAATAACCTCGGTGCTGCATTCTTGCAGAGTCAAATACCCTCGGTGCTGCATTCTTGCAGAGTCAAATACCCTCGGTGGCTGCATTCTTGCAGAGTCAATACCCCTCGGTGCTGCATTCTTGCAGAGTCAATACCCTCGGTGCTGCATTCTTGCAGAGTCAAATACCCTCGTTGCTGCATTCTTGCAGAGTCAAATACCCACTGTGCTGCACTCCTGCAGAGTGAAATACCCACGGTGCTGCATTCCTGCAGAGTTAAAACACACAGTGCTTCATTGACTAAAAACAGGAAACCCACACGGTGTTGATCAGATGTCAGGAGACACATCTCCCGCTGGAAATAGTCGGTGGACGCAAGAAAGGATGGAGGTAGAAATAGACACTGCTAGAGACGATGTGGTGTGGTCAGACAAGGATATAAGAGTCTGAAATTGCGAACCTAATGGTGGAAAACAGGTGAAGAAACGACTCTCGCACCTCTTGGTCCTGGAATGTCGAAAGGGGAAGGAAGTCCCCAGGTTTGCTCCATCATCATTCTGGAGAAGGGACTCCTCTTAGTCCAATGAGCGAATATAGGGGGAAGGAAAGTTCCCGAGCCTACCCCATCGCAACTCTAGCCAGCATGAACCTCACTCGGAAAGTCGCATAGCAGACCCTGTCATCCTATGGAGTGATGTTATGGAAGAATTAAAGGGACTCCGGAGAGACCTTGCGAGGAAGGGAAGAACAAGTGAAGAAACACCCCTTGCCCTTCCTGCTCCTGGAATGTCAGAGGGAAGGAAGCCCCCAGGTCTACTCCATTATCAACTCTGGAGAATGGACTCCTCTTAGTCCAATGAGCGAACGTAGGGGAAGGGAAGTTCCCAAGTCTACCCCGTCATCAACTCTGCCCGTCTGAGCCCCACTCAGAAAGTCGTATGGCAGACTCTGTAATCTATGGAGTGACGTTATGGAGGAATTAAAAGGACTCCGGAGAGACCTTGTGAGGAAAGAAAGCATAAGGACTCTGCTTCAGAATCTTCGAGTGATGACGATGACAATAAAAACCGGAAATCAAGGCGACAAAAATACATTACATCAGAATCCACAAGTGATGAGACACTGCTCAGACACTGAATCAGAATCATCGAGCATCGACGAAAAACGGTGGAGATCTAAACGACTTCGAAACACAGCACTACTGAAACTTCAAGTGATGATGATGCATATCAAACCGGCCAAAACGAAAAACTCGCAATCCCAGAAGAACCGCTCCCGTTCAAAACCATCCGATCAAGTGCTGACAAAAAACATTAGTGGAGGTAATACAAATGTTGCAAGTAAAACTCCCAAGCTAAATGGAAGTAGTCCTGAGGAGTATTGGGCCTTCCGCAGTCGATTTGAGCAAGAAGTACTTCGCACCTCAATGCCCCCACAGGTAAACTGAACCGCTTATTTGATCTTTGCGACACAAAGGTGAAAAGGTACATTACTCACTGTAGGGACTGCCAAGAAGGAGGGCTTAAGACAGCACTAAATCCTTGATACGAAATATGGAGATAAAAATCTGTACATGAGTCGCATAGAAGTAGAGCTAACAAGCGGCCACGTGTGAGGGAGGTGACCATGAGGTCATCTCGGAGGTGTGCCTAAATCTGACGTCCCATATTCATTTTGCAAAGAAATTGGGAATCTGAGCCATATTGACAACCCACATGTGGTGAGAAGTCTGGTGGACAGAATGACGATCGACTCCAATCCAAGTGGCATGCCATTTGGACTGGCAAAAGGCGATCGAAGATTCCTCGTTTGAAAAACGTAAAGAAATTCTTACAGAAGAGATGGACGCCGCACGTAGCAGGCTGTGCCCACAACCCTCTGGCATTTTCCAAGACCCAGTTCCGTGATGCAAAACGAGGCCGAGAAGTTAAGATCGTAGATACCATTCCCAGACGAGCATTCACGTCCGTGCCAAACACAACTAGAGATGTAGGACTATTCACAAAACTAATGTTGAACCCTGGAAACGAGGTGATCATGTCGTTTGTGTACAGAGCCCCACCCCATTTTTATGTGCCCTGTATTCAAGTCACTCAGCCTGGAGCATCGCAAAAATGTAGTGACAGCTCAGAGGAGATGCTTCATATGCCTTAGGGACAACCACCTATATAAAGAATGTAAGGCGAAACACGTGCGACATTAATGGCTGTGGAGGAAAGCATTCACGGTGGTTACATGATACTCAAAGTGCCTCCCAAAATAATGGTGAAAACGAAAGACTGGACAGACTGGTTGAAGCTACAGCCTCACAACAACAATGACAAAGCAACCATTTACGGAGGACACCGACGGCACAGATGGAGCTGTAGGGGTGAAGTGGCCCTCCCCATCGTTCAGTGATATTACAGCCGCTGAAGACAACGATGGTCAAACCTAATGACATGTGCCTTGCTGGACTCCGGTAGTTTCCCGTTCTTTCTGTTCCACCAAGGTAGTAGAATGCTTCGGCCAAAGGAGAAGAGAGACAACGGTGATTACTACACTGACACATGGAAACTTACCATGACGCCAAACAGGTTGATCTCATGGTCAAGGGACTGTCCACAGAAAGAATACCACTATGCGACTCCGTCAGGTGATCGTCCTCGACTCCTTCCCTGAAGGTCTGATCAACGCTAAAGCGAGCCAATTGAACACCGCTCGCTGGCCACACCTACGAGACCTGGTTCCTACACAGGAAAATCCACCAGACTGCAGTGTCGAGTTACTGATCGGACAGGACGCTCCCTCAGCGCTTATGCCTCTGGAGGTCAGAAGGGGGAGAGGAGGTGAACCCTTTGCTGTTAGGACAAAATTAGGATGGGCGGTTAACGGTCCTGTGAGCAGATCACTGGGAGCAACAAATTTTGGGACCTACATAGTGAAGTGCCCTGTACCACAGCACGAGCACCATGTTTGGATGATCACTAAAAAGATTTTGGGACCTCGGAGAGGAGCACACAGACGAAAGGGAAGATCAATGAGGACTATCAAGTCCTACATCTGTGGGACAAAGAGGGAACCATGGTTGATGGACATCATGAATTCCCAATTCCCTTTAAGGAAACTGAGCCCCAACTTCCAGACAATTGGATAATGGTGAAAAGACGACTTGCCGGCCTAAAAACACGTCTTCAAAGGGATGAAACCCTGAAGGCTAAATATGTAGCAGAAATGGAAAGTTACTCCAAGAGACATGCTGAGCAGCAAAGGGAGTAGGACCGCCAGGAAGACATGGTACCTACCACACCACCCGGTATTCAATCCTAACAAACCTGAGAAAATACGCATAGTGTTCGACTGTGCTGCTTCCTTTGAAGGCACCACCCTAAATAAACAGGTCATGCAAGGCCCGGACCTGATGAATGACCTGCTGGGCATACTGCTCCGGTTTAGAGAAAGAAGAGTTGCAGTAGCTGCTGATATCAAGGCTATGTTTCACCAGTAAAGGTCACCCCAAGGGACCGTGATGTTCTAAGTTCTTGTGGTGGCCAAAAGGGGATTTCTCTGCGAGCCAAAGGTGTATCGCATGACTGTGCACTTATTTGGAGGTGTTTGGAGCCCCGCATGTGCGTCATTTGCTCTCCTAAGGACACTATCTAAAATCAAATTAGCAGATGTAAAAAGGAACTTCTATGTAGATGACCTCTTGATGTCTGTCGAGAATGAAGCAACGGCCATTCACCAGGCAAAGCAGTTGAAGGACCACCTAAAACACAGTGGCTTTCACTTAACTAAGTGGATGTCAAACTCAAAAGGGTTATTACTGCGATCCCACAGGAGCAGAGTCCTCCTGTTTAAAGATATTGATCTGACAAAACAGGACCTACCAACTGACAGAGCTTGGGAGTCTGTGGAGCCTGGAGAGTGATGTGCTTCAGATCAAGTACTGTACCGAACAAACCGATCTCAAAAAGAGGTATGCTAAGCGTCATGGGTCAGTATATGACCCGCTCGGCTTGTTAGCCCATTCACGTGAGAGCAAAGATATCTACCAGAAAAGTGAGACGTCAACGAGGATGGGATAGAGCTTAGCTCACAGAATTCCGTAAATGGAATGCATGGCTCAGTGAACTAAGGGAATTGGAAGCTTCTGTGTCAACAGGTGCATAGTGCCTATGAATCTTGGAAAAATCGGCAGTGTGCAGCTACATCATTTCTGTGATGCATCCACAAAGGCGTTTGCAGCCGCTTCTTACTTGAGGATACAAGATGTGTCGGGCATCACTCACTGTGCTCTCATGTTGGCAAGAACAAGACTGGCTCCAATAAAGACAACCACCATCCCCAGACTGGAGTTGTCAGCAGCAGTCCTGGCAGCCACATCAGATGCAAATTGCGGAAGGAGCTCTCTTTGCCTATTGATGACTCCGTGTTCTGGACTGATAGTACTATTGTTCTGCAGTACATCAAAACACCTCCCGTCGATTCCACACATTCGTTGCGAATCGAGTGGGGATTATACACAAAAATTCATCTCCCCAACAGTGGAGACATGTAAGATCAGAGCTCAACACAGCTGATCCTGCTTCCAGAGGTCTATCAGCTATAGAGTTAATGCAAAGAAAGGATTGGAAGGAAGGGGCAGAATTTCTCCTCTTACCTGAACCTCCTGGCCTCTTCACCAGAACTTCCTGGGATTTCAAATGATGATCCTGAAGTTAAGAATATGACAATATCATTTGCAGCTGGCGCATTAAAGTCGCACCTGTGGACCCACTGTTTGAGCGATATTCCTCGTGGTATAACTGCAGCGAATTGTAGCTGGCTACGTAGATTCTGTTCAGCATGCAAAAAAAGTGTTCACACCAGGACTCTAACCTCAGCGTTATGGAGATCCAAGCGGCGAGGATGGTTATCATCAGACAAGTGCAAATGACCTGCTTTGCTGAAGAGTTGGACATATTGAAGAGAAGAAAAAATTTGAAGGCAAGCCGCCTTTATCGTTTGGAACCCCACTTGGATGACCAGGCATGTTACGTGTAGGCGGACGGAGAGTCGATGAATATATCGACCAGAATTCTAAAAGGCCACTGATCTTACGAAGATCATCCTGTAACCGCCTTAATAGTTCAGACATTCATCTGTTCCATGCGAGGCACTCTGGCAGAGAACACACCTTAGCAGAATTACGGAGGAAATATTGGATAGTGGCGGGTAGGCCCTTTAGTCGACCGAATACTACGTAACTGTTTCACCTGCCGGAGAGTAAATAGCAAACCCCTGACTCAGAGGCAAGGAGATTTACCTGTCGAACGAGTTACACCGTGGCACCCCCTTTCTACCACACTGGAGTGGATTGTTTTGGCCCATTTCATGTAGTATGTAAAGACACACAGAGAAGCGATTTGGTTGTGTCTTTACATGCTTCAGCACCAGGCTGTCCATATTGAACCCTTGAAGTCTCTAGATGCTAGCACCTTTCTCACGCACTTATGTGCTTTATAGCCCGTAGAGAACCCCTATGAAGATCTACTCTGATAGAGGAACAAACTTCTTGAGGCTGAAAAGGAGCTCCGAGCACACAGTTCATGCCTGGTCTAAGAACAAATCCATTGATGACACATGTAACAGAGGGGCATTGAGTGGGTTTTCCACCCCTGCAGCATCCCACATGGGAGGCGTGTGGGAACGGCAGATTCGAACCATACGGAAGATTCTCTCTTCGATCATAGGCATGCAGAGAATAGATGATGATCGACTACGAACCTTATTTTGTGAAGTAGAAGCCACAATGAACAGCCGCCCTATTACCGCGATCCCGGCGATGTCACAGAACCAGAAGCTTTGACCCTAACCATGCCCTGAGGATGAGTGTAGAGATGGTATCCAGGTGCAGACAGATGACAATGCTTCACTTGACAACACATTGGGCGAGCCTGGATCCATGCACAAGTCCTAGCAGATAGGTTCTGGAGAAGATGGAAAGCTGAATACCTGAACACATTGAGGATGAGACAGAAACAATTGAAGCCATCCAGAAATCTTCAAGAAGAGACCTTGTCCTCATTGTCGAACAACATACTCCCGGAATCAGTGAGGCTAGGGAGGGTGACGGAGGCTATAGCCGGTGAAGATGGCCTCGTGAGAAAGGCAAAAGTCCGGACTAGTTCTGGAGTCCTCGTCAGACCCATAGTGAAGTTATGCCTCTTAGAAGCATCATTATCCTAACCGGTTTATTTGGTTGCTCCACAGTGAGCAAAGGGGGGAGTGTAGCCGCCGCTGGAAAATCACATACTTCATATTATTCTGTATATCACTTATTCTGTAACACTCAATCGGAGAGGCTGTATCGATAAAATTCATCTTCTGTGTCACAACCTCCTCGAGGAGGCCTAGTCGGTTGTGACCGCCGGGTCAACACATGGTCCATATCAACCATAAGAGCTGACCTGCCAGAACTTGTTTGTGTGAGGGGTCGTTCCCTAGGAAGTGATGGTGGCTCTTCATGTGATCGATGCTGGGAGATAGTGGGATCATGACCCAACTAATGTATAACATATGAAGTAGAATGTTACTTGACGTCGCAGCATATGTATGTTTAAAGGGTGAGGCAGTTCGAGAGAACCTCCGTGCCGTCAAGACGCCCATAGAATACTGGAATCAGCTGATATTCTGACTGTTCCCGCAATGCGTATGTATCTAATATTGTAGGAAGTTCTTTATCTTATATTCTAATATATGTTGTTATTAGTGGTTTTATGTATTGTATGCACGCATTCCTATAATCGATGTATTAATTAACAGGTTTGACCGCTACCGAATAAATCTTAAGCGAGTGCTACGCAGTGGTATCAGTCACCCCACACCCAACGACAAATCATAGGCGTTCTACGGCGGCCACACTCTCTCTCTCTCTCTCTCTCTCTCTCTCTCTCTCTCTCTCTCTCTCTCTCCCTCTCTCTCTCTCTCAATATATCTATTCTCTCTTTTTCTCTCTCGTTCTCTCTCTCTCTCTCTCTCTCTCTCTCTCTTTCTCTCTCTCTCTCTCTCTCTCTCTCTCTCTCTCTCTCTCTCTCTCTCTCTCTCTCTCTTTCTCTCTCTCTCTCTTTCTTTCTGCTTTCCTGTCCGTCCATCATATTTCCTTTCACTTTTTTCTAAATGTTTCCTTCCTTTTCTTTTTTTCTCTCCCACCCACTCTTCTTCTCTAATCCCTCTCCCACACTCTCCAGATCTCCCCTCTCTTCCCCTCCGCCTCTCCCCCCACCTTCTGCTTTCTCCCATCTCCTCCCTCCGTTCCCCTTCGTCTTCCCCTTACCCCCACTTCCCTCTCCCTCTCTCCGCCTTCTCCCCTCTCCCCCCTTCGCCTTCTCCACCACCACCCCTTCGCCCTCTCCACCTCCCCCCCTCCCCCCAATCACCCGCCCATCCAAGGTCGTGACGACTGAGCTAAATGGTCGTTTGTGTTGCTAGAACTACCAACGCAAAGACACATGACTATTGCCATGACTACTAACAGCGACTTACAACTCAATTATTGTCTATAGGTTTTTGTTAATAATTAAGTCTAATTAGATGTTAAATACAGCTGCAGTTGCTGTGGAATCTATCTTTTTGAAGTAAATTTATTATTTATATTTCATTTTCGCTGTTGTTGTTGTTTGCATCTCGTTCTTCACCTCTCTCTCTCTCTCTCTCTCTCTCTCTCTCTCTCTCTCTCTCTCTCTCTCTCTCTCTCTCTCTCTCTCTCTCTCTCTCTCTCTCTCTCTCTCTCTCTCTCTCTTTACTCTCGTTGATGATTATATCTTCTGTCACTTGGCATTGATAGCGTGTTATGCTTTCACGCGACCTTTTCTGTTTGATTTTCTTTATCTCTCGCTGCCTCTTAGTCTTTTTGCTCTATTTCTATTTTGCACTCTCTCTCCCGAGATTAATATCAGTTCATTCCATAAATATATATATATATATATATATATATATATATATATATATATATATATATATATTATATATATATATGTATATATATATATATATATATATATATATATATATTTATATATATATATGTATATATATATATATATATATATATATATATATATATATATATATACATATGTGTGTGTGTGGGGGGGTGTATACCAACCAATGTATATTTGTATATATGTATGTATGTATTCATCTCTCTCTCTCTCTCTCTCTCTCTCTCTCTCTCTCTTTCTCTCTCTCTCTCTCTCTTCTCACTCTTTGTCTTCTCTCTCTCGTTTCACTTCCTCCACTCCTTTCCTCTTTCCCTTTCTCTCTCCTCTCCCTTTCCTCTCTTCCTTCTGCCTCTCCCTTTCGTCCCCCGCCCTTTATTAAGGTCACTGTGCCATTCTTCTCACAATGTAGTCCAGTTTTGACGCCATTATATCAATTAATGTTATTAACAAGCGCCCTTCTTTTGGAGCCTTTGAAGCTGTCTTTCGTTTGCATACGGTATAGCTTTATCATTGTATTTCTGTATTATATTCATAGCCTGTGTTTCTTTTCGTTTTTTTTTTTTTAACTTCACCTCCCCCTGTGTTCTGTGAATTGATTTTTTCAAGCCAAATCTCTCTCTCTGTATGTTTGGTTGTCTGTGCATCGATGTACTAAGTGCAACCAAACTTAACCAACCAAAATTAACTGTTAGCACCATTTCACAAGTGTTCATTAGTGGTGTACTTTATACACGAGTGTAGCAGATGGACTCGAAGGTAAGGGGGTGGACGTCACATCTTGGGAGCCTTTTACATACAAACTAGGGCAAAAAATAAATGAATAAATAAATAAATAAATAAATAAATAAATAAATAAATAAATAAATAAATAAATAAAAGATAAATAAAAATAAAACGATTATTATAAATGTTTAAAACCTGAGTAGACGAGAGATCCGGATGATTCTAGGCAGAAAGAAACATTTAAGAATTCGGCTGAGAATCCCGAGGCATAATGGGAACGTAACGAAAATAAACAGAATCAACAATAACTCTTGTAAGATATATATACATGTGCAACCAGGAGTGATCAGAATCAGCAGCGGGTAGATTTCTCATGGTCAGCCTTCGAGAATTTGCATCTGACTGACCTGAGCCTTGAGCGGAAAGGAAAAAGAAAGCATTGACTTCATAAAGTACAAACAGCGAAAAGTGATACATCTAGTATTCGTTCACACAGATGATAATTAAACACTCTTCAGGGTTTATTATAAGCCTACATGCTTATAGAGATACTTGTGCGTGTGAATTGCCTTAAAAATAGCGCCAGATGCACTTTATATTTATTATATTTCCTTTAATTTGTCTCTTGATCCTCGAGAGAGAACAAATTATAAACCACATAAATTTATTTGAGTTGGAGTACTCCTCTCTCTCTCTCTCTCTCTCTCTCTCTCTCTCTCTCTCTCTCTCTCTTTCTTTCTTTCTCTCTTGCTTTCGCTTCTCTTTCTTTCTCTCTTCTCTCTCTCTCTCTCTCTCTCTCTCTCTCTCTCTCCCCTTCTCTCTCTCCCTTCTCTCCTCCCCCTTCTTCTCCCTCTCTCCTCTTCTCCCTCCCTCTCTTTCTCTTCTTCTTTCCTTCTCTCTTCTTTTCTCTCCCCCTCTCTCCTCTCTCTCTCTCTCCTCTCTCTCCTCCTCCTCTCCTCTCTCTCTCTCCTCTTCTTTCCTCCTCTCATCTCCCCTCTCTCCCCTCTCTCTTCCTCTTCTCTCTCTCTCCCCCTCTCTCTCTCTCTCTCCTCACTTCTCCCCCTTTTCTCCTCCTCTTTCTCTCTCCCCTTTCCTCCCCTTTTCTTTTCTCTCCCCCCCTCCCCTTCTCTCTCCTCTTTTCCCTTTCTCTCCCCCCTTCTTTTCTCTTTCCCTCTTCTCTCCTCTCTTTTCCCCCCTCCCTCCCCCCCTTCTCTCTCTCGTCTTTCTCTCTCCTCTCTCTCTCTCTCTTCTCTCTCCTCTCCTCTCTCCCTTTTTCTTTTCCTCTCTCTCTCCACTCTCTCCTTTTCTTCCCTCCCCCCTCCTTTTCCCCTTTTCTTCTCTCTCTCTCTCTCTCTTTCCTTTTCCCTTTTTTTCATTTTCTTACCCCCCCCCCTTTTTTTTTTTCCCCTCTCCCCGCTCTCGTTTCCCTTTTCCCCTTTTCTTTCTCTCTCCCCCTTCTCTCTCTCTTTCTCCCACTCTCTCTGTTTCTCTCCCTCCCTCCCTCCTCCTTCTCTCTCTTTTCTAAATCTCTCTCCCTTCTCTCTTTTTCTCTCTCCTCTCCTCTATTTTCTCCCTCTCTCCCCCTCTTTTTCTCTCTCCTTTTCCCCTTCTTCTTTCTCCCCCTTTCTCTCTCCTCCCCCCCTCCTCCTTTCCCCTCCCCTTTCCTCCCACTCTCTCTTCTCTCCCTCCTCCCCCCCCCCCCTTCTCTCTCTCTCTTTCCCTCCCCTCTCTTCTTCTTCCTCTTCTTTCCTCTCTTTCTCCATCCCCCTCTCTCTCTCCCCCCCCTCTCTCTCTCTTCCCCCCTTTTTCTCCCCCTTTCTCGTTTTCTCCCCCTCTCTCTCTCTCTCCTCTCTTCTCTCTTTTCTCTCTCCTCTCTCTCTCTCTCTCTCTCTCTCTCTCTCTCTCTCTCTTCTTCTCTCCCCTTTCTCCCCTCCTCTCTCTCTCTCTCCCCTCCCATCACACATCTCTCTCTCTCTCTCTCTCTCTCCCTCTCTCCCTCTCTCCCCTTCCTCTCTTCTTCTCTCTCCCCCCTCTTTTTCTCTCCCTTCTCTTTTTCTCTCTCTCTCTCTCCCCCTTCTCTTTTCCTCCCCCTCTCTTTTCTCTCTCTTTTCTCTTCCTCTCTTCTCTCTCTTGTCTCTCTCTCCTCTCTCTCCCCTCTCCCCTCTCTCTCTCTCTTCTCTCTCTCTCTCTCTCTCCCCCTCCCCTTTTTCCCTCCCTCCTCTCTCTCCTTCTCTTTCCTTCCCCTCTCTCTCTCTCTCTCTTTTTTTCCCCTCTCCTCTCTCTTCTCTCCTCCGCCCCATCTCTTTCTCTCTCTTTTCCCCCTCTCTCTTTCTTTCTCTCTTTCTCCCCTCCTTTTTTCTCTCCCCCTCCCCCCTTTCTCCCCTTTTTCTCTTTTCTCTCCCTCCCTCCCCCCCTTTTTCTCTCTCCTCCCCCCCTTTCTCTCCTCTCCTTCTCTTCTCTTCTCTCCCTTCCTCTCTTTCTCTCCCCCCTTTTCCTCCCTCCTTCTCTCCCCCTCTCTCTCTCTCTTCTCCCCCTCCCCTTTTTTCTCCCCCCCTCCCTCCCCCCTTTTTCTCTCTCCCTCTGCTTTTCTCCCTCCCTCCCTCCTCTTTCTCCTCTCTTTCCCTCCTCTCTCCCCTCTCTCTCTCTCCTCTCTCTCTCCCTTCTCTCATCTTTTCCCCTCTTCTCTCTTTCTTCCCCTCCCCCTTCCTTTCTCCCTCTCTTTTTCTCTCTCTCTCTCTCTCTCTCTCTCTCTCTCTCTCCCTCTGTTTTTCTCCCTCCCTCCCTCCTCTTTCTCCTCTCTTTCCCTCCTCTCTTTCTCTCTCTCTTTCTCTGTGTCTCCCTCTCCTTCCCCGCCATCTCCTTTTTATCGTGCATGACAAACACGCCTATGAATTATACACCCCGATCCCTCGGCCATGATGTTATTCCAAGATGGTACATATTACACTGTTTATTTACGTTTATGTTCCCCCTCCTTCGAAAGGGAGGGGGAGGGGGAGGGAAGGAAAGGAGAAGGAAGGAGGAGGATGGAAGGAATGAAGAAGGAGGGGGGGGGAAAATGGAAGGAGGGGGATAGGAGTAAGGGGGGAGGGGGAAGGGGGGGAAAGGGGGAAGGAAGAGGGGAAAAATGGCAAGGAGAGAAAGATGGAGAAGGAAGGAAGGGACACGGAGGGGGAGGGAGAGAGAGGAAGAAAGTAGAAGGGGAAAAGCGGGAGTAAGGGAAGGACAGAGACGGGGTGAAGGAGGGAGAAAGAGAGAAAAGGCGACAAAGGGGAAAAAGGGAGAAAGGGGAAAGAGGGAGAAGGGGGAAGGAGAAGAAATGGAAGGAATGCAAAGGGAAGGAGAAAGTGGATGAGATGAAGCAAGGGAGAGGGAAGTAGAAATAGGAAGGAGGGAGAAAATGAAAGGGGGGGGGAAGGGAAAGGAAAGGGGGGGGCAAAAAAAAAGGGGAATGGTGGAGAAAAAAAAAACCGGGGAAGGGGAGAAAAAGAGAAAGGAAAACAAAAAAAAAAAGAAGGGGAAGGGGGGGGGGGGAAAAAAAGGGGAAAGGTCGAGAAACGGGGATGAAACGAAGGAGGAGGGGCAGGGGGTGGATGGGGGTGGATAGGGATGGGGGAACCCAAAGCCACTTCATAAAACGCAGCGAGTGTGTTGTGATAGGTCCTTGTGTGGTCTCGGCCATGCACTATGGTGTTGTTCCTCGCTTATACATTCATGCACACGCGCGAGTCAGGATTCATTCACGGGCTCTGACATTTGGATTTTGTCTGTCTGGATTTTGTTTTTCTCTGTCTGTCTGCCTTACCTTTTCTTGGCGATAGAGGGTAGGCGAGAGATAGGTAGATAGATGGATGGATGGATGGATAGCAAGAGAGAGAGAGAAAGAGAGAGAGAGAGAGAGAGAGAGAGAGAGAGAGAGAGAGAGAGAGAGAGAGAGAGAGAGAGTGAGTGAGAGAGCGAGGGAAACAGACAGACAGAAAGAAAGACAGACCAACAGAGAGAAACGAAAACAACCAAAACAAAATGAGACATATATAACCCAAAGGGACAGAGACAGAGAAAGTGCAACAGACAGACAATGAGACAGAGATTCGAGAGCAAAGGAAAACACAAACAAACGAGCAGCATTGGGGCGTATCTCCTACAAAAAAAAAAATCCCACAAGAAGCTTCCTGTTCGTGAGTGTGAGTGGAAAGGAGATGTAGGAGCGAGCATGAAGGGGTTGAGCTGAAGACCTGTGATTATTAATATTTTTTCTGCAACTCGAGCATAAAAATTACCCGGAAACGACAGCGGGCGTGTTGAGAGCTGAGATGGAGATTTGTCTGTTGCTGTTGTCCGTTTTGCGTTTATTTAGACGTCATTATCTCCCCCTCCTTCGCCTCGTGTTTCTCTTCCTTTTGCTCTGGTTCCCTGCTTCTTAGGGGTCGGGGTTCGGTCCGTCTCTGTTGACGTTCCTCTTTTGCTCGCTTTCGTAAAGGGATGTTTTCTCTCTGGTTCTGTGCGGGATTTTGCGCCGAGGGTTCTTTTCCGTTTGTCTGTTTCTTTTCTGTTGCTCGTTCGTTTTTTTGTTTCTTCTTCTTCTTCTCCCTTTGCCCATTCTCGTTCTCTCTCTCTCTCTCTCTCTCTTCTCTCTCTCTCTCTCTCTCCTCTCCTCTCCTTTCCCTCTCTCTCTCTCTCTCTCTCTCTCTCTCTCTCTCTCTCTCTCTCTCTCTCTCTCTCTCTCTCTCTCTCTCTCTCTCCTTCTCCGCCCTCTTTCTTATGATCTCTTTTCCCCTCCTTACTACTCTGTCCCTTCACTCTCTCTCCCTCTCTTCCCTAATTCTCTCGCCCTTCTCTCCCCTTCCCTCTCCTCCCCCTCCCTCATTTCCAATCATCTTTCATAAGTCATCTAAGTCTCCCCTCCTCGCTTAAGACCCCACAGTATGGTCCCACTTTGCATCTGAGGACAGCATCATCAATAACCCTTCTTAAGAGTACGAGGAAGAGTTGTCGATCACCCTAAAGAGAAATGAAGGGCCCTAAACACTAGCATACACTATAAGGGTGCTCTTACAGTGTCAGAGACTGGGCGACCCCTGTAGATCTCACGCTAGATCGACCTCAACGCAGCAGGTCTTCTGTAACTAGACTTGGCTCTTGTTACATGAACGTTTTATCAGTGTATAAAGTATGGGGTTTTCGAACGTCGGTCCCTCTTTTGTATATATCGGAGAGGGAGAGGAAAGGGGAGACGGAGAGGGAAAGGAGGGGGGAGAGGGAGAGGGAGAGGGAGAGAGAGTGTATGTGTGTGAGTGAGAGAGAGAAATAGAGAGAGAGAGAGAGAGAGAGAGAGAGAGAGAGAGAGAGAGAGAAGAGAGAGAGAGAGAGAGAGAGAGAGAGAGAGAGAGAGATAGACAGACAGAAGACAGAAGAAGAGAGGAGACAGAGACAAGAGAGATAAGAAGAGAACAGAGAGAGAAGAGAAGAGAAAGAGAGAGAGAGAGAGAGAAATAGTGAGAAGACAGAGAGGACAGAGAGAGAAAAAAGGGACAGAAGACAGACAGCAGACGAGAACAAATCAAAAAAAAGGAACGATAAGAACCGCACTAAAAGGAGGGTGGACAGCGTTTGCTTCAAGAGTACCAAGCCGCCCTGTCACTAAGCTATGGAATCTGGCCCCCATGCCTACGACTATTATTAGCTATTCTTTCCTATGACGTATTAGGCGCCAGGAGAAGGAACTACGAGCAAAACCTTTGTCCGGAAATGGTTTATTCATCACTCATCTAAT
>NC_051391.1:12353975-12363975 GCF_015228065.2 Penaeus monodon | reverse complement strand
ATGCAAATAAATAAATATTCTTGCATGTCACAGAGTATACTCTTAATATGCATATGTCTGTTTCTATAGCTTTCTAAACTATATTTGTCCTGATGAATTTTTTTTAACAGATGGCAAGAATATAATATAAGTTTATTTACTGTACTTACACATAAATGGCTCTACAAGTGCTTAATCACCTACCTATCTCACCTGTTTACCCCTTTTCCTTGACTTTTGGAAAGGGTCTTTAGTATTATTTCCTTGTCTTAAAAGTTACCAAGATTTTAATAACAATTTAATAATCATAACATTAATAACAATAACAACAGTATTGATATCAACTGTATTAAAAAAGAAAAACACATTTTCCCACCAATTCAAGGAATAGGGAAATCAGGATCAGTCACAAGGGCCTACTGATTGACTTCTTGCCAGCTGAGCACATGTGAAGCCATCTGTATGTAACAAAATTCACAAAAAACTACAGGGGACAGAACATAAATCCGTGGTGGTTGGGTTAACTAAACAAAATAATGACTATATCACAACTTTTGTCAAGAGCATATTTTACCCCACAACACAAACACAACAAAATATAATCATATAACAGCCTTTTCAAACAAATAATACTAATTTCTAATTTGCTTTGTGCCTTGTCTTACATTATAAATAAACGACATGAGTTCATATAAAAGAAAATCAAAACTCACAATACAAACTTAAATTCTTCTGAAATGAAAACAAGGCCGTTTCATATGAAATTACAAACTGAAACACAGTCTGTTGAACAAACCATTCTATAAGAAAATTGTTTTTGGCTTCAGTGCACTTACAGTTTTCTTACTGATAAAAGGCATATTCCAACTTTTACTTCCTTGATTTGAATAAATTTGATGGAAGGTTAAAAATATAATTTTATTCATCATTCAGCTGTTTTACAAGTGTATCATGAAAAAATTGTCATAAACAATATAGTAATACAATATAAATATCAACAAACAAAAATTCAGATTATATCTTTTTTCTAGAAAGACCGTTGCATTGCAATGTATTTAGAGATACCTGCCATTACAAAGAAAGTATCTGTTCCTTAATCAATCACTAAGATAGGTTGACCTTCAAAAATTTCTATGTTACTACTAACTAAACAAAAAAAATATCTGACTGATACAATGGGACAGTATATACAAGAGAAGCAGCTTTTATTCTTTTATTGGATTCTCTTCTCATGGTCTGCATTCTACAGAGTGCACCACAATAACTAAACCTAATATATATTTTAAATCTTTATCCTCTCTACTGATTCAGAATTCTTACTCTACAATATGAGGTAAATGGATCAGAAAGCCTGCTTCTTCCATTCCATTTTCCAGTCAGTGCAATGTATGATGCAACATTTTTGGTACCTAGAAATCCTGACTAATTTCTGGGAAGGTATTGCTTAATTCTATGTACATATGAGATTTGCACTTACACACACAAACACACAGGGAAGGAAACACAGATACACACACATACACACACAATACATTATATATATACATACATATCCGCAATGACACACATCCTATCTGGTAAAAAAATTCACTTAAATACATCCATCATCTCTTGCATAACTTTTTCCAACTATGACACAATCAACAATAATCTTCCCTCGCTTGCATACACAGAAATGGAAGACACTCGTACAGCAAGCCTAGTCTAAGCATACCCTCTCCCATACTAATAATTACAACAATGATAATAATATAAAACAACAACAGTGGAAAGAACAGAAATAAGATGATGACGATGACAGTAAAGGAAGTAACTGATATCTACAAAGAAAAAAATAATAAAGGGTCCACAAAAAATCTGGAGAGGCAACAATGACAATGGAACGCAAGTGCAATCACCAGTGCTTGTAGCCAGGTGAGCTGCTGTATGAGAAGCTGTGCGACTTGGAGCACTCTGAGGAGCGTGGAGAGATAATGGTATCAAGGCCCTCATCATCGAGCTCCATCTCCAAGCTGTCCTTGGCCTCCTCCTCAGGCAGCCCGTCAAACTCACGGAAGTGGTTCACGATGTAAGTTTTGGATCTGGAGGAATGGAATAAATACTGATAAAGTGGAGATGAAAAACAGGAGAAGAAATTTAAGTGGAAGAAGAGGATGGGGAAAAAGAACTCTGGAAGGCTGTCAGACTTAGAGAACTGATTCACAATAGAGGTCCTGGATGGTGAGTGATTGAAGTCTTGCAGATGAAATGGAGATGGAGAAGGATATGGAAGTAAACACAAAAGGAAAGAAGTATAATAATCTGACAAAAAAATATATATATTTTTAAAAACAATAATATTATAACGATGCAGTAGTTTCATAGGCCATAGAGGTCTTGAACCTGGCAGGAAAAATATAAACAAAATGGACAATGACAGCCCATCGTAGGAGAAATACGAGATAGAAAAGCACAAGATTATAAATATCTCAAGAATAGAGATGGAAATGAACAAAAATAATAACAGTAATAGATATGATACTTGAAAGAAACATCAGCAGCTTGCTGAGCTTCTAAAAGTGAAAGCAATGTTTATCTTGCATCTGGGAGGATTAACAGGAGAGAGGAAGAAGTAATTTTACTTCTGAAGAAACTAATTTAGACATGGGAAGAAAGAAGATAAATAGGAAACATATCATAGTAATATTACTAACTATAACAAGAAAATGAAATCTAGGGGTGGGAGAGGAGAGGAGAGAATTTGAGTATTGATATCACATGGTAAAATACATATGTGAAGGTGGATAACAAGTAGATAGAGAGGAGGAAGAACAAGGTATAACAGATAAAAAAAAAACATGAGACAAGGACAAAGGAAGAAAAGAGCAAATACAAAAAATGGAGATGGAGAAAGAGCAACAATAAAGATAACACAGAATAACAATAACAATAACAATAACTAATAATAAAAAATATTATTAATAATAATAGAAATAGCAATAACAACTAAAACTAAAACAAACTAAAACTAAAACTAAAACTAAAAACAATAACAATAATAAAAGAGAAAAATAATAAAAGAGATAAGAACAAGAAAAACAAGAAGTGGAAGAAAGACACCGAAACACATAAAGCATAATATGAAAACAAGGAGGAGAAAAGCAAAAACAGCAGAAGAAGAAGAAGAAGAAGAAGAAGAAGAAGAAGAAGAGAAGAAGAAGAAGAAGAAGAAGAAGAAGAAGAAGAAGAAAAAAGAAGAAGAAGAAGAAGAAGAAGAAAATATATATATAAAAATATATATATAAATAAAAGATTAACCATAACAGTACTCAAGTCCACACAGACCCTCACAGCTTCTTTCTCACCTTTGCAGCAGGTAGGGATCGAAGGGGAAGAACATATCAAGCGTCGTGGAGTAGGCTTGCCTGCTGCCGTTTATATGGGCCGAGGGGATGTTCATGCGCTTGTTGTTCTCCAAGATGGTGTAGCAATAAGCGAGCTGGAAGCGGCGTGTCACAGTGGCGAAGTTGCTGACTATAGGGGGAGCACACACCTTGAGGGGATTGAGTTGGCTGTGCACGAGACGCTCCAGGTTCAGGCTACGTGCCATCTCCAGCTCTGGGGGGGTGAGAAGGGTACAAAGGGGTAAGGCAGGGTGAAGGGAGTTAGAAATGGGTGAAACAAGATAAAAAAAAAAAATTGTCAGATAATGAGAACAGCTATGAGAGTTGGAAATGTACTAAATTATTAAGCTTTGATTATATTATTATTACCTTGGCTAGAATTAACAATTATAATAAAATGTGCTGTTACTATCATTTCAGCTAGTAGTAATAATTATAGAAAAAAAAAAAAAAGTTAATAAAAATAGAATATATATAAATATAATAAAATATAATATATAAAAATAAATATAATATATAATAATATATATATAAATGTTATATATGTATGTATATATGTATGTATATATATGTATATATGTATGTATATATGTATGTATATATGTATGTATATATGTATGTATATATGTATGTATATATATGTATATATGTATGTATGTATATATATGTATGTATGTATGTATGTGTGTGTGTGTGTGTGTGTGTGTGTGTGTGTGTTGTGTGTGGTGTGTGTATGTATGTGTATGGTGTGTGTGTTTTTGTGTGTGTGTGTGTGTGTGTGTGTGTGTGTGTGTGTGTGTGTGTGTGTTTTAACAAAGAGAAAAGAAATTGGCATTGGTCAAAAAGAAAAAATTAAGATTGAATTAACCAATACAGAAACTAGCTAACAAATCAAAACACACAAAAGGGGAAAACAATATCTGTAACACAGAAAGAGAATACATTTATGCATGTATACACATAAAAAATATTTTCTTAAAAATAAAAGACAAGAAGACTCACTCTTGGGTCCTTCTGTGTATTCTCTGTACCTAAAGGTGAAGACATAGAAGACCGTCTGGCAGGCATAGTAGAAAGGACTATGCAGAAGGAAGTCTTCATAATTGGTTGATGTGCGTTCCTGTATGGGTAAGAATTCAGCTTTAACTCATACCATTATAATCTACACAATGTTCCACATATATTCAGCATCAGAAGGAAAACAACAAGACTAGAGGCAAAACTACAACCAATATCTTCATCAGCTCCAACCATGTGGTCTGGCCTGGTTCCTTTTGTGCACGATACAGACAGACAAGGGAAAATAAAACAGCATAAGTATGTGCTCTAACCTGGTTCTCAAGGTAGGAGTGGCACCAGTTGCAGATGAGCTCAAGGCAAGAGTGGACGTGGCTGAATGGTATGAACTTGCCCCTAGCCAAGAGACTACCAATGTAGGCCATGGCATTTCTGCGTGTATCCCTGGAGCAGTTGGGGTCCTCAAACTTGCGCATCCGCAAGAACTCCAAGAAGCTAGTCATGAGGCCTGGCCGCAGAGCCAGTATGTAGAACACCAGGAACTGTACATGGGATGAAGCCTGTGTGCACAGGATGAGGCGCGCAAAGGCCTCTCGCAGGTCCATGTAGAGCAACTTTAGGGCCTCCAGATTGTGGCGTTCGCTCCCACACTCACACCCAACTGTTCGCTGTTCATCTACATCACTTGCCCGTGCTGTTCCTGCACGACACCCACTCACATCATCATGGGGCAGCCCCTCTGGTGAACTATCCAACCGATCACGGCCAATCTGCTTTGGAATGCGTGGTCTGGGAACACCATGGCATGTGTCATGGACATACTGTAGCATGAGTGTCATAAGTACATCCAATGTGTTTCCCTCCTTGTGCGTCATGGCCAGGGGGGGGTCCTCTGTGAATTCCAATACTTCCTTCACCACAGGAGCTGTAACAGTCTTCTCTCGCCCATCGTCCACTTCCTACAAAGGGAAAGACAGGTGTGAAGGGTTTGAGGCAGGTGAAAAAAAGTTGAAGAAAGTTGGACGGTAGAAAGAGTGAAGAAAAGGTTGAATGAGCAATGAGCAAAAAGGTAGGAGGAGAAGAGTGAGAAAAAGAGAAAGACAATAAGATGAGAGAGAATTTTTCACACATAATTATTGCCACAAATCTTAACAACACATAATATGCACAGTTAAACTTAAGAAGCTCTCCTGATCTTTACCATATGGAAAAGGTCTTCCTCATCACTGGATTCCTCTTCATCCAAGTCATCTTCATCATCATCCATCACAAGTTCTGAACGAGGGGTGTTGACATCAATGGTCACCATGCTAAAAAAGGTAAAATTTGTGAATGAATTATAAGACTTAATGATGTTTCCAAACTGTGTCTAGGTGCTCGTCAAATGAATTACGAGTTGAAATACGTAGATCAATTTGTAGATAACAAAAATACCTTGTAGATTTTAAGTAAGATAGCCTGCCATGGTCAAGATACACCCCGTATCTCTTACAACAGCAACAGACATCAGAGGAAAGGGTCATGTGAGAGTAATCTCCAATGGAAACTCTAGTGAAGGCTCGTTTGTGTGGTGATAAACATCAGTGACCTTTACCTAGCATTAGTGTTTCTGTTAAGTTTTTCCCTATAAAAGAAAATCAACTTGAAACATGTTCCCCATGTTATTTCTTTAACAGTATAATTACCTTGGCTTTACCTTCAGCAGAGGTATGCTGCTACTACAACTACTACACAATACTGGGTTCACACTAACTGCAACTCAGTACCAAATCTGCTTATCAGACTAACAAAAATGTATCATCTGATATTCAAATAATTGAGGTCCCTGTACCTGTCCCACTCCCTGTCTCACTTTCTGAAACTTACTTTGAAATGATGACTTCCAAGAGAGGCAGTCGGAGGTGTGGCAGATAGCTGGCAAGAAGTAACAGGTTGTATGTGTAAACTGCATGCTGATGGACATGCCGTTTGAAGTAGGGCATGCATTTTCGGGCCAAAACTAGTAGATTGTCTCTGCTTCTGCAAATTCCAAAGGAGAGGAAAGACAAATTTAAAACACCATGTAAAATAAGTTATATTAATTCTATACAATTTTTACCTACATAAAGAGCTTAATAATTTCATTTGAAACTTTTTTGTTCAATTAATGAAAGTAAAAAAAAAAATTAGCATAATTTTAAGCCATTTTACATGGTATCAACCAACTTCTGAACACCAGAGGATAAAATCTGAGAGCAATATGATCTTACAATGGAACATGCGAGTGTATAGCAACAATGGTGTTCAAAATGCGCAGGTTGCTTGCTTCCTCTTCCTCTGTCAAAGCACCTGCTGATACCAAGAGTTCCTCATTCTTCTCATCCACATCTGCAAGTAGTGACAACCAGATTCAAAAGGAGGAAATGGAGGAAAATGTTAGAAGCATCACTCAATATATACATTCACACTCATACCTTAAACTGGTTCAAGAAAAATATTTGATTATCTAATGCAATGATCGTACTATCAAATATACTCTAACCTATAACTGCTGTACATTTCTTCACAAAGTATCAGATTGCGATATGTGTTTTTAGACAACAATTTCAAATGACACTCACAAATGACTTACACACTGGATTTTTTCACATATGTAACATTTCCAATCCAACATCATTACTTACATCTATATCGGTTGTTCTAGTATAAAGACACTGCCAACTGTACTCAATAAAGGCTCTCCACAGCTTACAGATAACATTATGTATCCAAAATAACTTTCACTTGCCTGAGCCCATACCACCTATCTTCCTTAAATTATTTGCTCTTTGTTTCCTTCATAATACCTGTTCTTTTACTTAACTGGACACCATTAATCAACAAAAATTCAAAACTTCATCCACAAACTTAAATTACAATCTAATACATAACTGACACTTTTTCACTTTAGCCAACAACAGCAGTACAACTAATAGATGATGTTAGTCTCACCTGGAATTAGAAAGGTGAATAGCTGCTTGAGTACTATATATGCGTAATAATTATGAGCCATCACTAGTGTTAAAATGAAACTCTCCACAGCTGGCGCTAGTTCTGCCGAATTGTACCACGGAATTTTCTGCAAGAGAGAGAAATCTTATAAATTTGAAGACAGAGAAGAGTGGATATTTTAACTCTCAATACCTCTAGAATTGATTCTTAGGAATGCGTATTCAATCTCATCTATTTTTTTTTTTTTTCTTCTTCTTTCTTTCTTTCTTTTCTTTTCTCTACTTTTCTTACAACACCCAAAGTATAAGAATAATCAAAAAGCAAAAATTGGCTCTACTCACCAAGAACTCCATTACAACCTTGTCTGCCTTCCTGTCAAGCAGTGAGACACATTCCGTCATTTGTGACAACCACAAGAGTTTCTCCTCTAGTGACTCAGAGGTTTTTAGCTTGAGGAATGCATTGACATAGATTGATTGATCGCCTGTCTCTCTATAACTCAGAATGGTCGAACGCACAGAGTCTGGTTTATTCAAGATCACTCTTTCAATGGGTTCTGAGGCCCGTGAGTGGGAAGGAGGCTTCTTGATAACTGACGTGAGGGGCATTGTGTCTCCTGTGTTGTAACAGCTGCAAAGAAAAAAAAAATTGGAATGAGGAAAGGAAAAATCTGATAAGTTATATAGACAATAAAAGACACATATAATATTCAGAAATGTGTCCTTAGAGCAATATAACAGAAGCCATGGAGGGCCCTGAACCCAGCCTCATCAACTTGGTGGTTCAGAGAGTGCTGTTGGGCTAAACAAGATGAAGAGTTCCAAACAGAGCATAACACTGTGTTCACAAGTACATGAGACATTTCCAGTCAGAGGTATCATGTAAATATATTTTAGACCAAAAAATATCACAGAAAACACTGCTCACAGTCCACTCGTGCTCCTGATTTTCAACTCTTTCTTGGTGTGCATACTGAGATGAAGACACTGTTTCCCAGGGGATGATGGGCCCCCATCAGCCCTCCCTCTTCAGGCATACCCAGTCATGGCAACTAAGATTGTTGAATAAATTTTATGAAGTAGAGAAGTGCCCTATATCCTTATAAAGAAGGACAGGTGGCATAATATTATATCCAGGACCTTTTCCCACCTGAGACAGTTGCCTCATTAGCTTCTACCTGTTCTTTTGGGGTTAACAACAGTAGTGTTTTACATTATCTCAATATAATTTTGTGTATATAAAAGGAAAACATATTAAGTTTTACTGATTGCATTGGACATGGCTTAGATGAAGCCTTGTGAGGATTAAAACCCAAGAGAGAAGCATGCCTATGATGTTGGTAAATATGTGTAGTATTTCATACTCCTTGGATAATTTCAGATACTGTCAACAATACAACACTAATGTATTCCATGCATGGACTGTGTGTTACTTGAACATTATTATTCTGAGAGTGGCAGGTTCTTTTTCTTCAGAAACTTCCTCCTTTCAGCTAACACTATGCTTATGTAATTCACATTAGATCTGTATAGAAACACTTAAACACTCCCATACAGATGGGTATTTGCCATTCACAACAATAATAATGCTCGGCACATCTTCTGATCGTAATCTGATACGAATTAAGAATATCAGATCAATAATGTTATTAATGAACTGACTAGAAAGTAATTCATGTTACCAGTATAATTATCACTTTACATGATGATTCTCAAAAAAGGGTCCAGTATTTGTTACCAAGAGTGACACACACTGTCCAGAGATGAAGTCCCAAAACCAGGGTATCATGCAAATCCAAAATCCAAACCTAACCTTTCCTACCTTCTATCTATTACCTAGTATGGGGGGGTGGGGCAAGCCCACCCCTGTGCCCCCATTGGTTAATGTTACTGAGAGTAACACACAAAGATAGAGGGAAGTGGAGATTCTCATCTTATAGAGGATAAGAAATAGTGTAATAAACAACACAGGTACAGCTGCAACAACCTTTACTGTGAAATGACGAAAATATCCGCTGCATGACACTGCTCAGAGACAAAGTCCACAACACCCTCATACAGCCAGAGTTCTTAGAGTTACGTTTTCTCTAATTTGGCACAAACTACTAATAAGGGGGGGAGATAGGGGGATTGCCCCCCCCCCGTCTAGGGAATATATAGAAGGTAGGAAAGGTTGGGTTTGGAATTTTGGGTTCACATGATAGCCTGGTTTTTGGACTTTGTTTCTGGAGGGTGCATAGATATCAGTAACAAATACACCGCCTTTATTAGCACTTTGTGCCAAGTTACAAAAAATGGACAGTAAGAACTCTGGCTGTGTGAGGGTGATGTAGACTTTGTCTCTGAACAGTGATATGCAGAGGACATTTTTGTCATTTTGCATAAATCATAAGACCCGAGCAGATGTACCTGTGTACATTTATAAGATGGCAGTGTCCATTTTCCTCTATCTATGTAAGTCACTCTCAGTAACATTAACCAAGGGTCCACATGCACAAAGGAAACTATAGAAAATAGGAAAAACACAGAAAAAATATTTAGATGGTCACATCTCCGCCTTGTGATACCATATACTTTCAGACCATTTGTGCATTAAATACCATACAAAGAACAGTACCAAAACCTGTACCATAAAACATATGTATCTTCATA